>NC_085999.1:35025461-35217961 GCF_030014385.1 Trichomycterus rosablanca | reverse complement strand
ATTTATCAATACTAGTGAGAAAATTACATTCATGAGTAAAGTCCAAAAATTCATGAATGTAAAATATTATGAACACGTCAAAGCAGGACATGCAAAATAAATGTATTATATGAGCCGTACCATCAATATACACAGGCCACATTCCCTGTACATAGTTGCAATGGTTTTTATTTGTTTTTATAAGGATACTCCATCCTGGTCAGGGTCACAGTGAGTTTATCGTCACCCTGAAACACTACTTGCAAGGTAAGAATAAACCCTGTACAGGGTCAATCACAGGCCCTCAACCACCGATCCACCTCCCCTTCCAAGACATAGCCAATCACGTCTGTAAGTAGTCGCCTGACAGACCTATAGCACCGATGGGATTCGAACCCTGAATCCCAGTGGTAGTGGACTAGTATAATTTACTACTGAATCACCAACAATAAACATAAACAAATCACAGACAGGGAGTGGAGACAGATACAACCAGGTACAAGTGAGATAATGTCTCACCACCCCTGTCTGTGATTTGTTCCTGTTTATTGTATACAGGGGACGAGGCTTTAAACGACTGGCGATATAAAAGTCGAAGGGTCTAAATACTTTCTGAATCTAGGTACAAATCAAGCTGAATGGTTGTTACAATAACCTTGGATGTAATTGGTGTTTCAATACTTTGTGTTTGTATCTTCACTGTCTTTGCACCTTATATTGCTAGTTTCATACGTCACATGCAAGCTGTTAAGACTGTTCTTTGCCTCTTGGTTTGACCCTTTGGACTTACTGATTCAGCCAGGCACTTCACTAAGATGGTAAGTGTAAATTAATATAACCAAAAAGACAGGTACTAATTTGATGCATGTTTTGTATCATAACTGCAGTACTCACTGTCTTCTACTCACTTCTCACTTTTTTATAATTGTCCTCATCCTGTTGGTGGTTCAGGATCACACAGAATCAATTAACTACTTTTTTAACACCAACAGCTTCAGAGCAAATAGCAAAACCACCACAACCTCCACTGTGGCGCCTCAGTACACTGATTACAGTGCCCTCATGATGCATTTACAAAAAGAACTTTCTAGATGCTTTCACAAAAAGCTCCTGTGTCCGGCCATTAACACAAATAAGGATACAAATCCTTATTGGACACCATCCAAAAGAAATGCTCCTTCCTCTGCAGCCATATTTGTTAATAACACCAGACTGGAAAAATGTAGATCCCCTCCCTCATCTCAGCTGCCTCTTTTTATCCAAAGCTGACGGACACTGAAATACACCGTTAACAGGATCTTTAATACTCATCATTCCCAGCTCACCACATGAATTAGAAGCTGCTGGAATACAGGTGACATCATCCACACTTAATCAAGCTTAATATCAATACAGACTTAGAGGCTGCTATGCAGCTCACGGCTTTTCTTCATCTATGTAATGAAAAACAAAATTCACTCTCTCTAAGTTTCACAAAGCCCATGGTTATGTAAAGCCTACTCTACAGTGGACAGTGTCAACCATGTTTGAGTAGCTTCTAATGTACAACAGACCTGGTATGACCTTCTGGAAAAATGTATTGGGTTTTCTTTTAGACCCTTGGTAAGAGACTGTTGTTCCCTGCAGGTTTTCCTGTGGATACAGTCAAACAACAATCCAGCGAAATGTTTAAAACAAGAACTGCAGGCTTTTTCGGTTCATACACAGTGATTTCAGTACATCTTGTATCCAGATGAAGACACTAAATAAAAAATCTTGTATTTTTACTCATCTGTGCACACATATCTGAAGATTTGAAACATTCCTGAATACTTCAAAAGAAATCTCAAACATTTATGGCTCATGTTTTGTGTAGCTCATTTACAATGTGATGCTCCAGGTATATTAACTTTCTAAATAGTAATCAGAAGGCGGCTGGTTCAAGCTCTGCCAAGCTTCCACTGTTGGGCCACTGAACAAGCCTCTATTACTTGAATTGAAATCAGTCGTACAGGATAAAAGTGTCTGCTAAATGCCATGAATGTAAAAAATCACCATGCATGTCATGTAGTAGAATAATAAAATTAATCCAGCATGAAATTAGTCACCTGAATACAAGTTTCATCACAGTGGAGCCACACTAATATGAGTATTTTTGGAAAGCAGTTCATCCAATACACTATTAAAATCCACAGGCTAGCACGAGCGTTACTTTGCACATTTAATCTGTTCACCAGAGAGCTCTAACACATACATCAAGCACGTGCACAAATAGACCCTGGGTGGTACTCAAGCATCTGCCCTTTCGACCTCTGAATAGATAAACAGCATTTTCGCAAGACGTTTTTCTGCTCCTTGTTTTATATTGTATTTCATTTTTAAGTTTGTATGTTTGTGATTAAATATGTGGATTTTTTTATTGTAAATTATGAGGTAGGTGCCCTTTTTTGCTTAGGTACCTGCCATCCACATTGTCTGTGCATGGCCCTGCAGAGAGTCTTGCTATGCTCTCTGTATTCCTTCACTGACTTTACTAGTGTCTTGACCAGGCAGACCAGGAAAGCTTTGCATTGCTTAGGTACCTGCCATCTGTGCATGACCCTGCAAGGGTCTCGCTATGCTCTCCTTCACTGCCTTTACTAGTGCCTTGACCAGGCAGTAGGTGTCACTGTTGCTGTCCCAAACCAACCGTTCCTCCTTCTAACGTCAGTGTCCTTTTGTGTTGGCCCTGAGACTCAAACCTCAAATCTTTACAGTGCTGGACAAGCCATTAGATTCCTGAGTCACATTTGTGCCCTCGTATAGTACATATAAATGATATCTTTCAAAAGCTTCTTGAAAAAACAGTCACATTTGGGATTTTAGTAGAAGAAAAGACAAAAATTCAGAGATTTAAAACAAAGCCAGAAAAATTGACCACTTTGCTTGTGTTAAGCAGTAACTTGATCATAATCCTTGTGCAGCTTTTTAACTAATGAAACGTAAATTCTAAAACTAGCAATCTGTCTGATTTAAAGCAGAGATTAACTACAAAGACAAATGAACTCACATCACATTATACAAATTGTTTAAGTGCAGTAACTGCTGTGAAAGTTTACATTTACATTTGCACCATTTAGCAGACGCTTTTATCCGAAGCAGCTCACAATTATGACTAATACAAACCTACTAACTGAGGTTCCTATAAAAAACAACTCCAGTACACAAAGTACCACAACGTTCACATATGGGCTTCTGTTTGTATGACATCACTACCTCAGACAAACACGAGGAAGTCATTACACACAGGAGGTTATTACACAAGCCCCAGAAAACCCAGCCAGCACTTTTGGAGTGGTTTATTCCAACCTGCACCCCCATAAACGAGCTCCAGCTCTAATGAAGAACATAATGCCAACCATTTGACGCAAGTTAGCGGCTCCTCAGAAAGCTTTCATTGTACGCCGCTAGTGGCACGTTTTTACGAACGCGCAGAAATGCCAAACACACAAAGAAGTTTCTGTAGTGTGAATGGTGCACTGTTTATCCTCGCCCCCACCTACGCCCCTGCCATTACTCCCCACCAAAACCACGTACACTAACCACCATACCAACCACAACACTTACACACTCCATCCAGCCACTACTGTCTAACACTCAGCGCACAGCTGAAGACATGTATCATGTGACATGGCAGTCTTTTTAATGATTCCAGTGATTCCTGCAATCAATCTTTTCCTCAGACTGAATGGAAATTGGTTAAGAAGGTTGAGCCACTTTTGGGCTGTTGAGCAAGACTCTTAACCCTCAATGGATTAAAAGGTATTCGTTCACAGATGTAAGATGCGTAGGATAAAAACATCTGATAAATACCTTAAACCATTTTCACAGCAGTAGCTCATTGGTTAAGGTATTTCAGAGTGGTTTAAGCCCAGTCAAGGCACTTAACCCTCAATTGCTTGGATTGTACTTAGTTAAAATTGTAATTCCCTTTGGATAAAAAGCTAAATACTGTAAATGTTAGTAAAGCATAAACTCTTTTGTTTAATATGTGTGTTGTGGGTTTTCTACATATCAAATAAATTTAAAGTAGACAAACAGCAACTTGGTGGAACATCTTTTTGTGTAGAAAATTGACATCAGCAAATTAATAAGTATTACATTCTGTGACTTGTCTTGTACTGGACTTGTAAAGAAAACGTAGAGAGCTCAAGAGCAATGCAGCGTATATAAATGAGGTAGGTGCCCTTTTTTTAGGTACCTGCCATCCACATCGTCTTTGAATGAGACTCGAACCGCAAACCTTCACAGTGCTGGACAAGCCATTAAATTCACATTAGAGTCACATTTGTGCCCTTGTATAGTAAATGTATGCCCTCGTATTGTACAGTTTATATACGGTCATCATAAACTGCCAAGGACCTGATATGGAGATGCCAAGAAAAAGCTTGTGAAAAGTGCTGGTAGCTAAAAAAAAAAAATAACAGCAAAAGATAGCATTTTGTGTTACCAAATTAATAGTAAAAAAAACTTAAAATATTTAGAATATAATATGTAATAATTAGCTGATTCTGGCTGGCACACGCCAACTTGTGTGAAAGGAAAGAACCGGCACTTTTTCCCCACTTCAAGCACTGAAAATGACTGAGCCCCAAAGAAGTATCCATAAAAACATGGCCTGACATGTTTGGTGTGTAGAAAATACAGTTGCTTACACAGAGACCTGATCTCAAACTCAGTTAGGACCTTTAGGAGGCATTGGAACAATGACTGCATTCTGCATTTCTACTACTGTACTTATATTGGAGGGACTGAGAGCGCTTTACCAAATCTCGGCCCACTTATCATGACAATATCGGCCTTTCTACTCTAAAATTATTCACATAATTTTTATATCAGCATACATATTCTAACTTAACAATTCTTATAAATAATTTAGCTATATAAAAGAATGACATAATTTAAATAAATGTGCTCTAAATGTGCAATAGACACCATTTATTAAAAAGTGTTCCCCAAAATTTAAAACAGATGAAATATTGTCCAAAGTGGTCTAAGTATTTTTGGCTCTTATAAAACCTCATTTAAAGCAAAGCCTGAAAAATTACCCCGTCTCAGACGATCCATCAGTCCTTTCCAGCAGTGAAATAATCAAGTTCTTTGTCTGTGTCCAATTGGTAGTAATTATTTAGAGGTGGGTAAGACATGCCTGGCACCAGAGAGTCAGGAATAACACTTTCAGGAGAGAAGGACTGAGGTGCTTAAAGCTGAAGCTGACACAAGAACCCAGGTGTGAATTGGTGTCTCTCTGTTGGCAGATAGATGCCAGCGCTGGCTGGACTTAGAGGGCTGTTCAGAAGATTTGCACCCAGTAATTTTTTGACCAAGATAGATTGTTATTTTTAAAACACACACACACGCACACACACTCTCTCTTTCTCTCTTTCTCTCTCTCTCTCTAAACAAATGTGCCAGTTTAAAAGCCATAACTGCCAAAAATGACATCCAAATCTTAATTTTAGAAACATTTGGACCGAATGTGGACTGCAAATAAAAGGAGAAACAGGGATTTAGAAATTAACCTGTATCCACATAAACAACAGTACAATTTCTTTAACTTTTGTTTGTTTATTGTAAATACACCGACGAGGCATAACATTATGACCACTGACAGGTGAAGTGAATAACACTGATTGTATGATTTATCCTTAAAGCTGATGTGTTAGAAGCAGGAAAAATGGGCAACGTAAGGATTTGAGCGAGTTTGACAAGGGCCAAATTGTGATGGCTGGACGACTGTGCCAGATGAACGGGGAGGGGGGGGGAAGGCTGGCCCGTGTGGTCCGATCCAACAAGCTACTGTAGCTCAAACTGCTGAAGGAGTTAATGCTGGTTTTGATAGAAAGGTGTCAGAACACACAGAGCATCACAGTTGCAGGGCTGTTTTGGCGGCAAAAGGGGGACCAACACAATATCATAATGTTATGTCTGATCGGTGTATACACTGTATTGTAACAGGAACAACTAGACAACATATTTCTAGGGAACTCCATGTTAATTTTAACATAATTTTGCCAAGCCACCTTATACACATGTTGAATTCTGCACATATAACTATAGAATGCTGTTGGGTGTTAGACTGGCCTTTCCTTACCATTGTTGCCCTAGGCTGCTCATTGCAGGTTTTTGGATGCTTTGAGACAATGTCCAATCCGCCATACGGCACGCTAATGTACCTTGTGTGCAATAATATTTTTTGAGATTCGCTACTGAGCATAATTAACATAATTAATTACCCTTCCTAACAAAATCCTGAAACTGTGACCACAGTTAAAACTGAACTTGTCCTGCCGAGGTTAAACCACTGTTGTTCTTGCATGTTCTGGTTACTTAAAGTAAAACATAAAGGATAAAGTATCAGTCTGTGTAGCTTTGATGGTTCCACTCCACAATCTCCTGTACTCCAAGTACGATCTGAGGTGGAAAAAAACGGTCATACGAGGAACAGAGCATGATTGTGTTTTGGTTCCCCGTGGGACTGTGCAAGGTTCTCCTTGTTCCATATGGTGACGCAACAGGAGGCTGTTTGTGCAGATGTCATATTTTGTTCTGTTGCCACATACAGAGTCAGCTGGACTAACTGGACCAAAGATCTACTTCAGCCAAAATCTAGATCAGAGTATTTTAAATCTCTTCAACCATACGGAGAGATCAAATCCCTAACAATTCTGAAGCTATAGAGAATGCCATAGCAAACATGAGACCAAAGTCTATAAAATATTTAGATGGTTTTAAATAGATGTTCTGAAAATGTTCTGAAAGATTGTGTATTCCAAGTCCAAAATCCCAAAAAGCTCTTTAACATGATAGACTAAAGTCTCAGTATTCACTACCTGGCACAATTTTCAGCACTTTCTTCGGCTTGTTGGACAGCTGGGGGCAAAGCACAGGATCAGCCATTGTATGGCACCCCTGGAGCCAAGAGATTTAAGGGCCTTGCTCAAGGGGATACAAACCCACATAATTTTGGATTAAAGGCCCAAATCCCCACCCACAAGTCTACCAAAACTTTCCATATTGAAAAAGACAGTTTATTAAATATTAACCATATGTTCCAAGAGCTGGACCAGTGTTTCAAAAATATGCACTCCTATTCAACTGCACAGCTAAAACCAAAGCGAATAAACTCTTCCCAAAATGTAAAGAACCTCCTGCTACATCTACACCAGACTGTCTGCTATATGTAAGAAATATTCCAATATACCCCAAGTCTCTATAACAAAGTCACGAATAATCCAACACACAGCTAGAGGAAAGTATCTGAACTCTTTTCAACCTACAGTTAAACAAATAAGTCTCACCAACCTACCAGTCCAGGTACAAAGTCTGTAAATGTTTGTATATCTCCCAACCAAAGTGTCCGAAATCTTCAAAGCTGTTACAAAGTACCCTGAAACCTTAAAAATAAGTAGCTACTGAGTAACTGAAACCTTCCCGAATCTCTCACTGTCAGGGCAGAATTAGACCAAATACTAATAATGTATTAGCAAAAGCATATGCAGAAGTTTGTACCAAAACCCCACTTTACTTTAAATCCCTTAATCTTAGTTTCTAGAAAAGTGGAAATAAAGGATTAGAAAAAATGTGCCAGAGAAAAAGGAAAACAAAGATTCGATATAAAATACTAACAAATGTCCCAGTCTTCAGCTAGTCTGGTCATTCTGAAAAATGAAAATGTTCAACTGTACCAGCAGATTTGAAAAGAGTAAAACAGTAGACAGTTACAAAAGTGATCCTAAACATTTTCTCTTTTATATTTATCCTTTTTTATAAATGTTATCATACAACTGTTTTTCTAATCATAGTCCTGTCCACATCCAAACAAAAAAATCTGTGACGTTCGTATTAATGTCCCTGATGGCAGTTTCCTGATATCAGTAAAGTCTTGTCTCCCTTAATTACTTTTTAGATCAGAAATGTCTTTTTGTATTTATTTTAGGCCTTTTTGTACCTATTGTACTGTTGTTCATCTGCACTGTGTACTGTACACTCTTGCACTTTTTGTTCTATGTTGCACCCTGGTCCTGGAGGAACATTGTTTCGTTTCAATATGTACTTGTATATAGCTGGAATGACAATAAAGCCTCTGTTGACTCTCTTGACTTGACTTGTCAGAAAGCTTTTTAAATGATCTCAGTACATAGTTACAAATAAAGTGCCTACATGTATTCAGATTTACAGCCAAACCAAGTGTCTAATGCCTTTGTAAATGACCATTTATGTAGCTTAGCCCATTTCACTCAAAATGTATAAATATCGAGTTACCTTTGTTAGCAATAACTGTCTTGATACGAAGACAGTATTTATAGATTGTTAGTGAAAGGGGTTTAGCTGCATACATGGGTATTACAAAGACATTAGACACTTGGTTTGGCTGTAAATCTGAATATATGTAAGCATGTAACTATGAGCTGAGATCATTGAAAAAGCTTTGAGTCATTTACACATATCGACTTCACATTGCAATTTACCAGCAAGCAACTTTTACACATGATCAATACATGTGCCAACTTATAATTCCATACACCATAAATCTGGTGATAGTCAAGATAATTTTTTTACTGTGATCATGCACGTCTGTTCTCAAAGATACATTATTAAATTAATTTACATCTGATCCACTCACAAATGATTCCTCGTTGCTGAAATACCGACAGCACTTTCAACTTGATTCAATTTCAGTTTCCCCTGTTCACTTTATTTTACATGGCAATGTGGGTAATCAGAAACCACCAGCCTCCTTTTTTCTTTAAATATTCAAATCTTGTTATTTTATACTGGTGGAATAACCAGTACAGCATCTTTCTACTTTTTATGAGGCAAGCTGTAAAAACTATATTTAAAAAAATCGGTGTTCCTGTACTGTGTTACAAATTACAGATTAACTCATCACCCTAGTATGTCTCTTACTCGGTCATCTATTGGTTTTTATTTACACACAAGTCCACTCAGTATTGACCTGGCAATCATACTAGGTCTTGAGTTACTGATGTCTCAGTTTATTTGGTGTGTTTTGTCTTTACTTATAACACCAACCTAGTTCATTGCTAATTAAAAACCAAGTAAAAGTCTGTATATGAACAGAGCTCTAAACAACTAGATCAAATCTTCCAAGAATTTTGCAGCTCAAACCCCAATAATTATAATAATAATTATAATAATAATAATATAAGTTCATTAAATCTTTATGAATCTTCCAGCATACCATCGTCCCTGACAGCTCATCTGACCTCGACACATTTCATGCAGACATTAGCACTAGCGCATTATCTCATCCTCAAGGTGGTCGATACAGAAAGTTAGATTCTTTCAAGGCCTGATAAAGCAATCTGTATCATGAATATTATCATTCTTCCTGTGTCAAAGATATCTACATGGTGGAGTTTATTTACTAAAAATGTAGGAGAGCTTGATTGCACCACAGTATAAACATTAAAGGCTAACATAACCTGACATGAGACTGGGTTTTGCTGAGTTTCTGATTTGCAGTGATTTGCTGAACCAGTTGGATTACATAGATGAAACTGAATAAGAGTTTATAGGAAAAGGAGGTAGAAAGTAATCAATCAATCTAAAAAAAAGATCCTTTATTTACCTGAAATAGTGAGTAATAACAATAAAGTAATAAAGGTGCCATGTGTTATTGTGATATCCAACAACCCAGAAAAGTGTATGTAATAATGTTATTGATTACACTGTTACATCATAGTAGCATCATTCAACTCTTATACAGTTACATTACCTGCATTTAGCGAGAGCTTCTACCCAAAGTGACTGACAGTTGTGACCAAAACACAGCAAGGCAGTGATGGGGCTTGAACCAGCAACCTTCTGATCAAAAGTTCTGTACCTTTAACTCTAAGCTACCACTACCTAGGTAATAATTAATGACAAAAAATGTAAGTGCAGCAGTGTTGTTGGGATTTTTTTAACTCCTGGGAGGATAACAGCGCTAGAGCCAAAAATATAAAGCCAGCAGCGTCCTGTGTTCAGAAAAATGTTCACTAATAAAAGACTAGAAAAAGATGAACACACATTGTGTCTCTAACTGCCCACCTGCAACCAGCTCTAACAGGATATGTGTTCCTAATAGAGGATTAAATGGTTTATATTTTCACCTCCTTGTTGCTGCAACATTGAATTGTACTGTTTGATTTGGCAACAGTAAGAATCATGGTGCTACCTGTGTGGGTGCTGTGCAACCAACAGAAGTCATAAGAGTAAATAGCATATAACCAACATGTGAACAATAAACAAAATAAAATATTATAATAGAGACAGATTCAATATGATAGTTCATTGTGAATTGAGCCTGTTGGAGCATGCGTGTGTGTGTGTGTGTGTGTGTGTGTACTTTATTAGCCTTGACCAAGTGTACTCCAGTTGTCCACACATGTGGTGCATGAGTCCACACACACTTTACAGATAAGTGTACTTGTGTTCAAGAGTGTTTACAACAAGAGTAAAATATTACCTGATGCATTAGGGTCATTATAGATGACGAGGGTCGCTGGAGTTGGTCTTCTTTTACGTATCTGTGGAGCACAGAAAGTGAAATCACAATGTGTTTATGTGTGTCGACAGGGGCACATCTAGCAGTCTTCATGGTCCTAATACCACCATACAAGCTACAGCACTGTCTGCTGGTAATGGAAGCTTTTGAGGTTAAAGTAACAGGAAAACAATGCTTAACAAAGGTGTTTTTACAAAAATACAGTAAAGTCTTAAGTGAATTATGGCTGGCTAGGAGTAATGAAGATGGAAACGGAGCATTAACACTCTGGGATAAGCAAACTGAAACAGACAGGATTAGGAAACTTTACCAGGAGAACAAACTGTCTACTTCTTAAATCATGAACAACAAGGAAGAAATGAATTGGCATAATTGTCAACATAGACGTCAACAAGACTAACGTCAGTCCAATTTTATGCACAACCATTCAACATTATGTTCATTATGGTCCAATAACAGATGCTAGCAAAGAAGAAATGGAAAAGTTTTATGATGAAGTTCAAAATTAACTTGGCTGGATTTGCAAACAAGATGTTCTTGCTGGTTGTGGGAGACTAAAATGAAGTTGGAAATCAGAAGTGGAAGAAACAGTTGAATAAAAGGCCCTAAAAAAGGAATGAAGCTGAAGAACAACTAATTACCTTTTGTGAGTACACATTCTTCAAACAACCAAAATGACGTCTTTAAACCTGAACATGGCCAGATGTATTTTGCCAAAACCAAATCAACTACATTCTTCACACCAAGAGAGGGAAAAACTGAATTTTAATTGCAAAGACATGGCCTGAAGCTGATTGTGGAACAGACCACAAAAGTGTAATGTGCGAGCTCAGAGTGAAGCTGAGAAAAAAAACAATCAAACTATCAGACTTTCAAAATATGACCTGGAGATCATACCACCCGTATTTAAGGAAAACATCAGGAACTGATTTCAGATGCCTGACATACAGTAACACAGAGAACCAGCAGAGCTAAGGATGGAACACAACGATCATCCAAAAAGATCAGAGAAAAATCTGTGAAAAATTAAATGTAGAAAAAAATAACATTGAATGACGATGATACAGTGGAAAGTCTACTTTATTGTCAATACTGCAATATGTACAGGACATACAGAGGATTGAAATTAAGTTACTCTCAGACGCATGGTGAAACAATAAACATTAAATAAACACTAAACGTAAAATATATGAAAAATAATAATAAACACACTAAACGCAATATATATACACACTGAAATTTAAAATATAAAAAATATAGGTCCCTGATATTAACGTCCGAGACAGCAGAGTGACATAAGGCACCTAAAAGATTAAAGTCTATTGGTATGACCAGTGCAATTGTAAACAGTAGTGCAAATAGTGAAGAGAAACCAAAATCAAGAAAAATATAGATCCAAAGACAAATCTTTACATCTGAAGATCTCTTCCAGTTCCTTTAGTCTTGTTCAGTCAAATGCAAGTCTGTTATATTTCCTGCTGGATCCTTTGCCTTTAATAATTGATCCAAGGAGAAAAACTGTCCACCACATCAACATCGTCTCCATCAGTGGTAAAGTTAGTGGTTTTTCCTGTTGACACGACTTTTGTCTTTATATTGATCTGTAGTCCCATCTTTTCACTTTCCTCATGATCTTCCTCTTTCCTCAAGTCTTGCTGATTTTCTGCTGTGAGTGTTTTGTCATCCACATATCGAAGGTTGTTGAATATTAGTCTTATAACTAAACTCTTTTAAACTCCTAAAACTGGTTTAAGCAAGTCATGGGTTTTTTGATTGTTTTGTTCCCTCTACATTTTCCCACAGCAAAGGTTTGGGAAGTTTTTGAAGCAGCTAAAACCTTTAAATCAGTTATTGTTTCAGATGTTATTGCTCCTAAATAGTATGACTTTACAAAAACAAAACTTTCAGCTGACAGAGCAGCACTAACAGGCCAGAAATGTAAGAAATGTAGAGGACGGTTTCCTATGACTGAGCTCTGTAAACCATCAAATGTTACAAACAGTGTTTGTGGAGGTTTAATCCAAACGTTAAATAGGGTCTCAACATACATTCCCATGTAGTGTACAATTAATCATGCCCCACCTTCAGCCATTTCTGTAAGTTGGTACCCCTGCTGTATGGTCAGTATGCCCATTGTTCCTCTATAATGTCTCCTCTGTACACTTATAGCCCTATAATCATTTCTTCATGCCTCCCTGCAGTGATCAGATACTCTGGATCCATTTCTAACTCATTCTCTGGGTGAATTAGATCAGATGCTGTCTCTTCTAATGGATCTCTAGCTCAGCACAGACCATGCCAGCACTCACTGACCAGGCTGGCATCATCATGAAATCAGCAAAGTGTGTTATTACTCTGCAGCAGCAGCAGCATTTCTGCTTTTGTACAGCATCTGTATTTCACACCCTGAAGGGTGAAGAACCTCAGTGATACTGTAACACAACACCACCAATCAGATCACACCTACAAACCACATCATGCTGTAAGCTGTTGTTCATTTCTGGATACATGCAAATGTGTAAGGAAGCAAGTACAATAATAAATGATTTATTCAATGTTTCAATAAAATTTTTAATCCCTTAAAGTATTTTTATTATTATTAATGACAACACATCAGTAATAATAATAAAGAAGAAAGTAATCATGACCATCATGATCAAAATTTGCAAAAAAGTCATACACCGACTAGGCATAACATTATGACCACTGACAGGTGAAGTGTATAACACTGATTATCTTTTCATCACGGCACCTGTTAGTGGGTGGGATATATTATGCAGCAAGTGAACATTTTATCCTCAAAGTTGATGTTAGAAGCAGGAAAAATGGACAAGCGTGAGGATTTGAGTGAGTTTGACAAAGGCCAAATTGTGATGGCTAAACGACTGGGTCAGAGCATCTCCAAAACTGCAGCTCTTGTGGGGTGTTACCGGTCTTCAGTGGACAGTATCTATCAGAAGTGGTCCAAGGAACAGTGGTAAACTGGCGACAGGGTCATGGGCGGCCAAGGCTCATTGATGCACGTGGTGAGTGAAGGCTGGCCCGTGTGGACCGATCCAACAGACGAGCGACTGTAGCTCAAACTGCTGAAGAAGTTAATGCTGGTTCTGATAGAAAGGTGTCAGAATACACAGAGCATCGCAGTTTGCTGCATATGGGGCAGCAAAAGGGGGACCAACACAATAAAAAGGACTGTGCAATGCTCATCACTGTCAGTTGAAGACCAATGAATTCAAGTTCATGGCAACAGACCTTTTCAAACCATCAATCACACTGATCAAATTGGCAAGATGGAGATCATGAGCTGGTGTTGCAGTAACACAGAAAGATTTAAGCATGCATAATAGCATTTTTTAAATGTACAATAATTTAAGGAAGTTATTTTGAGGTTAAAACACACTTTCAGTTATTATTTGTTTCTCTAAACAAGGTGCCAATTCACCCCTGAGCTTTAAACACTCAAAATTTACTTACTCATTCATACAAACCAGGAGGAAACGTTTGTCCCTAAAACCTCCCACTGTCATATTTTTGGAGGGAAGGCAAACCCATGTGCCTGAAGAAAATCCATGTGGACAGAATATACTAAGACTAAGATTTACACCCAGGACCCCAGGAGGTATGCAGCATCAACCAAATCAGTACAGAACTAATGAGCTACCGAGCTACAGAACTAAGTGAAAGGTAACTATACATCAACTCCAGCTTGAGCCTATAAGACACAGTGCATTAGAGTCAGTATACAGAAAGGTATCTGAACTCACGTGTTCTGCTGCCTGAGGGTCCAGATGGCTCTGAAACAGTGGTACAGCAAACTGGATCTTCTTAGGGCTGTTGGGCTCCATGGCTGAAGTGAACGACTGGACTGAGGATGAAAGACTGAATGAGAGAGTGAGATAGAGGAAAGGACAAAGAGCAGCTGTTTGGTCCTACAGGCTCTTCACTCACCCCCTCCTTATGAGTACCAATGATTAGTCTCTGTCCAGGACCGCCCGCCTTCTCCTGTTTCACAACCACTCAGAGAGAGAGAGAGAGAGAGAGAGATACGAGAGCCAAGAGTATAAGAGAGCCAAGCAAGAACAGGAGAGTGTAAAAAAGAGTGTTTGTATGGTGTATAAAAAATAGTGTATGTGTGTGTGCTTATGAGAGAGCAAGAGATATAGAGTTTTTTTGTTTATTAGGATTTTCATGTCATGTTTTACACTTTTGGTTACATTCATGACAGGAAACGGTAGTTACTCAGTTAACAAGGTTATATCGAACACAATCATGGACAATTTAGTATCTCCAATTCACCTCACTTGCATGTCTTTGGACTGTGGGAGGAAACCGGAGCATCCGGAGTAAACCCATGCAGACACAGGGAGAACATGCAAACTCCACACAGAAAGGACCCGGACCACCCCACCTGGGGATTGAACCCAGGACCTTCTTGCTGTGAGGTGACAGTGCTACCCACTTAGCCACCGTGCCACCCCAAGAGACACAGAGAGTTAAAAAAGCATGACAAAGTATTTAAGAGAGTGTGTGAGAGAAGGAGAGTGTGTAAATATATGTAAGGGTTGAGAAAGAGTGTATGTGAAAGTCTGTAAGCAGTTGTGCATGAAACTGTGTGTGAGAGTGTATGTGAGAGAGGATGTATGAGAGAGGGTGTGCAGGAAGGAGTGTGTACAAAACATCTGAACTCAATAATTAGCGGATGTCTAAATACTTTTGGACTTATAGTGTGTAAAAAAATAACAAAATAAAAAACAATGAAAGAATGTAATTAATGGCAGCCTAACCTGTAATTAATTAGAGATCAGACTCACCTGTTCCCATCTTGTCAGTGCTCACATGACTTTCATTAGCCAATGAATGGTGGCTTTGATGCTTATGAAGGTTTTATTCTTTGTTTCTTGTTCACACTGGACCAAAGTCTTAAATGAATATTTCCAACACCCTGTGCAAGTCAAATCACGTTCCACCCAATAACAGCACAGCGTTTCTAATAAAGCGGCAGGTGAGAGTTTGGTTTGATATCATTCTTAGATATTATATTTCCTATTACATCATAAATTGGGCATACACTATATGGCCAAAAGTATTTGGACACCTGACCATAAAGTTGTTGTTAAACATCCCCTTTCAAAAACAAATGGTATTAAAATAAAATGACCTCTATGTGGGAAGTCTTTTCACAAGACTTTGAAGTAAGTCTGGAGGACATCACAACAGTTGCTAATAAGTGTAATAAATCAATTATATAAAGAAAATTATCTGCTTCCAACTTAGCAGCAACAGTTTAGGGATGGCCCTTTCCTGTTCCAGTATGACTGTGCCCCGGGGCACAAAGTAAGCTCTATAAAGACATGAAGAAAAGTTTGGTATAAAGAAACTAAACTAGTGCTGTGGATAAGTAAAGTAGAAATTAAAGTCTGTGGCAATAATTACAAAACATTTGCACCCATCTTTACATCCAGCATTAAAGTACATGTAGGAGGGTCTAAATAAAAACACATTTTCCTCAGGTTCACTGTTGAAACTATTGGTCACTTACAGGTTTAGTGGTAAATCCTGATTCCTTCTCGTAAACAAATGAAGCTTTTGTGTTTCATATTGAACAGAGCGCTTGGGTGGTGCAGCAGAAAAGTACACTAGCCCACAACTAGGTAACAACAGGCTGGTTTTGTCAACAAGGACATCAGAATAAAAACTGTGTTGTCAGGTATTCAGACCCTAAAAACAGGAGCAATTGAAAGACAAAAATACAGAATCACCTGTTACCTTTTATATTGTGTTGGTCCCCCTTTTGCTGCCAAAACATCCCTGACCTGTCAAGGCATGGACTCCACTAGACCCCCGAAGGTGTGCTGTGGTACCTTCTTTAGCAATTTGAGCTACAGTCGCTCGTCTGTTGGATCAGACCAGGCGGGCCAGCCTTCCCTCCCCAAGTGCATCAATGAGCCTTGGCCGCCCATGACCCTGTCGCTGGTTTACCACTGTTCCTTCCTTGGACCACTTTTGATAGATACTGACCACTGCAGACCGGGAACACCCCACAAGAGCTGCAGTTTTGGAGATGCTCTGACCCAGTCGTCTAGCCATCACAATTTGGCCCTCGTCAAACTTGCTCAAATCCTCACGCATTTTTCAACATCAACTTTGAGGATAAAATGTTCACTTGCTGCCTCATATATCCCACCCACTAACAGGTGCCGTGATGAAGAGATAATCAGTGTTATTCACTTCACCTGTCAGTGGTCATAATGTTATGCCTAGTTGGTGTATATTTGTGTGTATTTACGAGGTGTGTGTGTGTGTAGGAGAACCATGTAGCCTTAGACAGCTGGTTTGATGCTCCACCCTCAGTAGCATCATTATCCCGGAGCATGTACATGTGTATGTACAGTGTACGCTGTATGTGTTTGTATTTATGCATGTGTGTATTTGTGTATGATGTATATTTTCATGTGTGTAAAAGTGTGTAAGCTGTGAATCGGGGTGTATGTACCCTCAGACAGCTGGGTTTGATGCTCCACCCTCAGTAGCATCATTATCCCGGAGCAGGGGTATTATACTTTCCCAGTGGGACGTGCTGATGTTCTACATTATTGATGATGACTTCACTTTAGGAAGCTCAGTGTTTTTCTTTTTGGCTTCACTGGCTGGACTAAAACGTGTGAACCTGAAGAAGAGAAAAAGTTCATGACCAGAAACTGGAAATCAGATACGACTCTCTAATTACACTGGCACAGCTTTAATTGGATTTTTAATTATTGGAGTTGTTTACATTTTGGGGTGGTGACGATGAATCAATGTTTTATTGTGGAATCATTCATTTTTAGGTGTTTGGAAGTAATTTGGGTTCAAATCATGTATAACTGGTGAAGCTGCAAAAAAACACATTGCTTCCAATTAAAATTGTATAAAATGTATAAAATTTGTTGATATTTGGGATTTTTTTTGGGGTGTGGGGTCAATGGGCAACAGTAAACATTCACAATCAAAAAGGGGAACATGTATAACATATGGAAGATATATACAATGCAAAAAGCAGTATGACACAAATAATGAACACTACAAAAATCCAATAAATACATTAAAAGCTCTAATAAATATATCAATTATTACAGCAGAAGAAAAGCACCGTACTTCTGGTTTACTTAAATAAATGAAGGGATGCTGCAAACTTTCAAAAGATAAAACTGACCAGATCATACAAAAGAGTCAACTAATATAAAAACATTATGCTTAATAGATGTACAAATCTAAAAAAAAAAACTGCTTGTATGTATCCAGTATTTGGAATAAATGAGATCTCAGAGCTTGACCCTCATCTTAACCCAGGACCCGTTCCAACTAAAGCATTTATTTTGGCCCCCGGCCATCTGCCACTGAAATCCTGCTCATCGATCCGGGGCTCGCTAATTAGCTTGAGGTCCAAAACACAGCTGAACATAAAGAAATAATCCGTAGCATCACTTCAACCTGAGAAAAATCTGGCCAGATCAATAACAACCATAAACGCTGACAGATCATGTACAAACACATCTCTGGAAATGTTGGGACAGTTTGTACAATGCAGTAAAAAGAAGACTATGTGATGTGTTAATTATCTTAAATCTTTATTTACCTAATAAAAGAAGAAAGAAAAGATTTCCAATGTCTTTACTGATTAACAGTATTTTAATATATTTTGTAAATATAAACACATTAGGAATTTGATGCCTGCAACATTCCACAATTTGCAGGTGAACTGATAACAGGTGAGAGAATCATAAATGGGTATAAAAGGACGATCCACTAAAGGCTTTGCAAGCAGAAAGGAGTCATGGCTCACCACTTTGTACCAAATTCCAAGAAAGATAAGTCAGTCTTTTGTAAAACTACATTTCTAAATGAAAGATTGCAAGTCTTTCACCATCTACCATACATAGTACTGTGAAAAGATTCATGATTCCTGGATAAATCTCAGTCTGTAAAGGGCAAGGCTGGAAACCACTGTTGCATGTGCGTGACTTTTGAGCCCTCAGGTTGTATTGCATGTAAAACTATCATGCTGCTGTGATAAATACAGCCACAAGGGATTGGGAGTACTTTGATAAATCGTAGTCACTTGATACAGTCCGCCACTGAATCAAGAAATGCAACCTGAAACTCCAAAGAGAAAGTCATTAATAAATTCTGCACAGACACAGCACCAAGTTCTCCGGTCCTGAGCTAATCTCAGATGAACCGAAAGAAAATGTGCATTTACATTTTTACATTTACAGCATTTAGCAGACGCCTTTATCCATAGTGACTTACATTACAGTTACAGTATACAGTATACTTGCTCAAGGGCCCAACAGCAGCAACCTGGCAGTGATGGGGCTTGAACCAGCGACCTTCTGATTACTAGTCCAGTACTTTAACCACTAGGCTACGGCTTGCCCGTAATGTGCAACATGCCATGTAGGGAGGTGCATCAGTGCTTATGACATGGGAGACTTGCATAAAAGTGATTGTACCATTGACAAAGAGGCTTATACTGGGCTTACAGGCTTGTCTGCAGTCCAGATCTGTCTCCTATTGATAATGTATGGAGCATCTTAAAGAGGAGAATCAGACGACAGCGACCATGGATTGTTGAGTAGCTGAAGTATCATATCAAGCAAGAACAGAGAAAATTTCCACTTGCAAAACTGCAACTATTAGTGTCCTCAAACCATCAAGTCTCATTAATAGAAAGCTGATTAAACACAGTGCTAAAACGCGTCTGTCCCAGCTTTTAGTGTGTTGCAGGCATCAAACTCTAAATTGGTCTATATTTAGAAAATACAATTAATTTTTCTGAAAGTAGGGTTTGCACAGTATTCATACACACATATTAGGGGCACACACAGCAGAGTAAGCAGAGTAAGTCAGAACCTAGGTGTTCATGGTGATTATAGATGTTGTTCTGCCTCACATACGATTACTCAGGTTTGTTGACAGTGGGAAGGGGGGGGGGGGCTGATGGTTGTGGGTGCTCATGACTGTGGTACCTTAAAGTTCTATTTTGTATTTCTGCTGATATAGTTAAGTGTGTCTCAAGCTATACTCTAACCAATTGACCTTTTATTATTATTTTGTTCATGTCATTTTTAACTGTTTGTTTGTTTTCTAGAATTTTAACGTCATGTTTTACACTTTGGTTACATTTATGACAGGAACGGTAATTAATCATTACCCAAGGTTAATCAGTTCACAAGTTTATATCAAACACAGTCTTGGACAATTAAGTGTCTCCAATTCACCTCACCTGCACGTCTTTGAGCACCCGGAGTAAACCCACGCAGACACGGAAAGAACATGCAAACTCCACAACAGAAAGGACCCAGACCTCCCCACCTGGGGATTGACCCCAGGACCTTGCTGTGAGGTGACAGTGCTACCCACTTAGCCACCCCATATATTAACTACACCTTCTGTTTTGTACACTGAGATGGTTTCTACATGAACCTTTTTACCCAACTGAGGCAGATGCCCATACATTTGAAGCTGTCAAGCCACCAATGCCGTTCCTGCTGTGATGTGACTGCACTTAAAATGTCCAGAAACTCACCATCAGCCTCTATTCTACCACAGACTGAACTGAAGGATAATGAACTCAAATTACTGCCATTATGCAATGAATGAGGTAACACAGAGTGAAAGAAGTGCACTTATTGCCCTTTGTGGGGTCAGTGCCCACCCTTCAGCGAGAAATCTAATATATACAGTTCTTCTTGTACTCTAAATGCAACACAGGATAATTTATTCCATATGGCCTTCAGTTTACTGCATTAAAAACACTTACACAGTCTCAATCACCGCTGAGAATAAACTCATTATTATTACAGTACAGGGTTATTCAGCCACACAATAGCATACTGTTTTTAATGAGCCACTACAGGTTCTAATATTGGCCTTGTTTTATCTTTCAGTAATATACAAAAGCACATCATGTTCCACAGCTACCCACAATCCCACACACACTGTGTATCGCTAATTACATAGAAATGTTTCAGTAGTAGGAAATAAATTAAGTTATATTAAAGGACAAGATTAGAATGTAAAAGGCAGTGAAACCCTTGACAGTGAGCAAAACTGTCCATTTTTATGTTAATCTGGTCCATCCTAGTGTAAAATACTACAGATTCTATTGCCTATATACACCGATCAGCCATAACATTATGACCACCTCCTTGTTTCTACACTCACTGTCCATTTTATCAGCTCCACTTACCATATAGAAGAACTTTGTAGTTCTACAATTACTGACTGTAGTCCATCTGGACCACCACAGAGCAGGTATTATTTGGGCGGTGGCTCATTCTCAGCACTGCAGTGACACTGACATGGTGGTGGTGTGTTAGTGTGTGTTTTGCTGGTATGAGTGGATCAGACACAGCAGCGCTGCTGGGGTTTTTTAACACCTCACTGTCACTGCTGGTATGAGAATAGTCCACCAACCAAAAATATCCAGCCAACAGCACCCCGTGGGCAGCGTCCTGTGACCACTGATGAAGGTCTAGAAGATGACCAACTCAAACAGCAGCAATAGATGAGCGATCGTCTCTGACTTTACATCTACAAGGTGGACCAACTAGGTAGGAGTGTCTAATAGATTGGACAGTGAGTGGACACAGTATTTAAAAACTCCAGCAGCGCTGCTGTGTCTGATCCACTCATACCAGCACAACACACACTAACACACCACCACCATGTCAGTGTCACTGCAGTGCTGAGAATGATCCACCACCTAAATAATACCTGCTCTGTGGTGGTCCTGACCATTGAAGAACAGGGTGAAAGAGGGCTAACAAAGCATGCAGAGAAACAGATGGACTACAGTCAGTAATTGTAGAACTACAAAGTGCTTCTATATGGTAAGCGGAGTTGATAAAATGGACAGTGAGTGTGGAAACAAAGAGGTGGTTTTAATGTTATGGATGATCGGTGTATAGACCCTTAATGTCACTAAGACCTGGAACAGTGGTGAAGCCAACAAAGGTGGATAGCCTGAAAAATATGAGCAAAAGTATATAGACAGCTCATCATAAACTTGTTGGACATCCCACTCCAAAATCATGGGCATCTATATGAAGTTGTTCCAGTTTGCAGTTATAACAGCCTCCACTCTTATGGAAAGGCTTTCAACAAGATTTTGAAGTGTGTTTGTAGTTTGTGGTAAATTTGGGTTATTTAGTCAGTCTCTGACTGAAGAAGTCATTCGGATTGAGTGAAGAAACGTATCTCTACAACAAACTTGTGTCCAGATGAACTGATTTAACTCTGTGGATTTGTGTACCTGGATTATTGAGCATGCATCAACAGTGTCAAGTCATGTATTTATGAACCTCACATTGTGGACGGGGCACAGTTATGCGAACACGGGAAAGGGACTTTTCCAAACGGACGCTACAAAGCTTATTTTGTATTGATTTTCCACAACTGAACTGTCCAAATACTTTTAGCCCCAGTGAATCAGCCAATTAAAGAATCACTATTTAAAAAACTCATCAGAAACACAAAATGAAGGCGGGATATTCCGGGAGATTCTCGGTTTAAAACTCGGCGTTGCCACCGGTCGGCTGGGCGCCATCTAGCGGGCATGATCGCCAGTGTCTGCAGCAGACACGGATTTGCTAGGGCGGGATGACTGGACTATGTGGGTGGGGTCTTCAACTGCTGTGTAAGGACCCTGATTGGCAGATAGAGAGGCGCCTGTGCAGAATGCATGGGTGGAAAAAGGTTCCGCTAAGGGCTGCGAGTGGATCAGAGGAGGCATGAGCAGCAATATACCCACCTCGACTGCAATCAGGGATCCCGCAGCAGCAGAAGACAAACTAACTTTGCAAAATTGGGAGAAAATGCATAAATAAAAGAGAAGAGAGACACAAAATGAAACGTGTTTATGTATTGAAAATAAATAGATCTTTATTAATGATTGGCTTTAGAGATATAAATTCCTCATGCATCCCAAATGTTAACAAATCCCTTTAAAACGTAGTCATTTCAATCGATAAGTATTACAATTCATTATCACAAACACAGTTCAGCTATACACCGGCCTCGTCTCATTCACAAACCCTTAGCAATCATCCCTCTAGAACATGAAATTCTTTATTTACAAAAAGGCACAATGAGCTTTTTATACACTGTACATTCTCTAAATGCCAAACCAGCTTCATCAACAAAATAGTGGTTACTGTTTTTATAAAAAAAACGCTTCAGTCAGGAAAGACCGGAGCAAGGAGAACATGTGCTCTGGATGCTTATTCTCTACACAAGGCGTGTCATCGACGGCCCGTGTTTAATAAACAAACAAACTTGGAAATGTGTCATTAACCCTTTTTCTAAAGTGTCAGAACTATTAAACAGCAGTTGTGACTAGTAAGTTCAAGTGAATTGTATTGCACGGTTAGTACCTCACAGAGGCTGAAGACAATCAGATTATTAAAACCACACACACACACACACACACACACACACACACACACACACACACACACACACACACACACACACACACACACACACACACACACACACACACACACACACACACACACACACACACACACACACACACACACACACACACACACCTATTAAGCCTGCCCATGTTCATCCCAACAAACATGCAAAGTGGGAGAAAAATATTGACACACATTTTAAACATTGCAGAAATAACTGCTCTGATTAACACAGGTACCATCAAATTCATGTTAAATCACGTGTTGCCGTAACAGAATGTGTAAGAATAATGCATATTCTGTAAAGGCTTCAGGAATATGGCATCTGTAGTATATGTAGGATTACTATGAAGAGAAATGTTGACATGATTCCTCTCCTGTTCCTGTTTACTCAGTACTTATCATAGCAGAGGGACTTTTGATTATCAGTGTCTGTTTATAAAAATGTTTTTTTAAAGCTATACCTCAGTGGATCTGATTTGTTACCATCAAATCATTACAAGTACCAACCTGATAAAAGGACAAAGTTTTAATGTTTAATATTCACCTGCATGTACAGGTCTGGAAAATTAATACTTATTTATTTGAAGCGACTGGGTCGACAATCCAAACAACTGAGATTTTGTTACTGAAATCACTAATCCTAATCCCGTCATGTGACTTGAGATGAACTGTAATTATGACAGAGTAAGGTAGTAAGTAAGCAGTATCAGATTAGAAAATAATATGATCACTTCTTACCTGCTAACCCCAACATCCTTATAAATAACATTCAAAAATCAGCACAGAGCAAAATTAGATGGTTTCTGGTTCAAGCTGAGGGCGGCACAGTGGCTAAGTGGGTATCGGTGGGTAGCACTGTCGCCTCACAGCAAGAAGGTCCTGGGTTCGATCCCCAGGAGGGGCGGTCCGGGTCCTTTCTGTGCGGAGTGTGCATGTTCTCCCCGTGTCTGCGTGGGTTTCCTCCGGGAGCTCCGGTTTCGTCCCACAGTCCAAAAACATGCAGTCGGGTTGATTGGAGACACTGAATTGCCCTATAAGTGAATGTGTGTGTGTGTCTGCCCTGCGATGGACTGGCGCCCCATCCAGGGTGTTACTGTGTGCCTTGTGCCCATTAAAAAAGCTGAAATAGCCACCCCCATTGGATAAGCAGTTAAGAAAGTGAGTAAGAGTAGTTTAAGCTGTTTTTTAACTAATGAATACTGATTTATTAGTGGTTACAACTGGGTAAAACTGATTATATATTGGATAGTTGTGGTGTCAAAATAATTCCAATTCAGGCTATAAGGCTTTATCTAAATGTTTCATGTAGAGCTTAAAATTCCTCTGATAAATCACTAATAACATTTGGCAGATATTTTTATCCACAGCGACTTACAATTGTGACTGAAATCAACATGGCTGTTGATATGATGGTGCTTGAACTAGAAACCTTCTGCTCACTGGTCCAGTACCTTAATCACTGAGCTACCACTAACCTACAGACCGGCAACCAGCTAATGCTGCTCTGTGCTGATTTTATTTTACTATTTTATTTTTTATTATTATTATTATTTTTTTGCTGCAGGGTAATTAGCAGTTTCTTTATATTTCTTTTTAATAATGAAGAGCTCACAGGGTGCAGTTTTGTCCCTAATTGGCTCATTTTCAACCTGATAAAGCCCATTGGTGAAGAGGAATTTAGTATTTAGCTATCAGAGGTGAATTTTGGTGAAGTTTGGTGGATTATGTGGTCTTCGGAACATTTCTTTAATTAGTGGAGATGTGGAAATCGATCCTGGTAATCCCACATACTCCAGATGGAGTACACAGAAATCAGTAGCTGGAGTTTTGCTTTCACAAAAGCTAAAATATTATAAACATAGTAATATGCTGGTGTGTTCAGACGTGTTTAAGAAATAGTATTTATGCTGGATGTGTGGGGATTTGTTAGTATTAAAACTTAAAATCCTGCTTTCGGAGATTGTAGTTGTATGTTCCTTTTGTGAAAGTCCATTTGAAGTCTACAGAAAACTGTGATGAAGCAGTGTATGAGTGTAAAGTCTGGTCAGCACTAAACAATTTCAAGTCTGATTTTTCATTGGCATCTAAACATGGCACTTGCAGACTTGGCAGTAACAAATCCTCCTGTCGTGGGAGCGTACAGCAACCCAGTCTCTCCAGTCATGTATCAGTCATTAAACTTTTGATGTTTCCCAGCATGTTTGTAATTACTGGTAATTGGTCATGTAGTGGCACTAGTTAAAGCACAACGATTAGAAATTAGTCATTAAAAGAGCCAGAAAGACTGAGAGTGGTCTTATGGTGAGCTTTGAAAGTAAGAGAAGTGAATGCCAGGGTGCATGTACTATTCCCACCATGAAACATCTCCCAAAACTCCCTGTGTCAGGCTGCACTACATATTTAGTAGATTGTAACTTTCTATGTTCTTCTCGGTCAGGGTGGGGGTCTGCAGCAAAGGAGGAAGATATGAATGGGGATTTGGATATGACTAGATTATAAGGAAAAGGGGAAATTGCAAAAATACATTTAAAATATGATGAATTGTGTAGTGTGAGCCCCGTCATAATGACTGTGTGCACTAATCTGCAATTTTAAAAACACAAGTGGTTAAGACATAGTGTGCACTGTAAAGTGATTATTTTTAAGGCCATGTAGTGTGCACTAGGCTTTAGATGAACATAAACAGTTTTGAAGATGGGTGGATTGGTGGTAAATGGTATCTTTTAGCCCCTCATTGGGTAGAACAGTGGAATGTCTTTAAAGAGACTAAATCATTCAGACAAAGACTGAAGCTAAGTGCTAGCACGTTTTTCCTGTGAGACACATGATGCTACCAGCTTTTTAAAAATATTGCAGCTAGTGCAACATCATTGGGCAGATCAACAAACTGGAAGAATGGTGCCAACCACCCTCTTTTATACTTGTGAGCTCTCAAATCTGCCCTCAGAGGACAAGGTCAATCACACACTGTTAAACTTTTAGTAAAATGAGACCATGGAATTGTTTGAAACTGAAAGTGTTAGAAGGCTAATGTTAGCCTAGTTACATAATGCCAAGAGCTTCTATCACCCAGCGTTGGTTTCACATCACACTGAATGAAGGCAGTTAGGTGGAGCAGACGATGGTCTCTGGAGCACTAGTGTGACAGCAAAAGTTAACAGGTGAAATCTGGACGGCCACGTCTGTTTGAGCTTCTCTAAATGGGTGATATCGAGGTTGGAAGTTCCTGCTGCAGTAGTACTCAGTTGATTTGCATAGATGAAAGAATGTGCATGGGTGGGGTGTGTTTGCAGTGGGTGTATACTGGTACAGTAGTGTGTGACTCGGGGGGGCTACGCTGAGCCGATAGTAGTGCACGAATTCAGCAGGTTCCCTCAGTGCTTACATACACAGCCCTCTTCCTCCTCAGCTGCTGGGAAAAAAAGAAATACATATTAATAATAAGTAATAACACAACAATCATGAACCACTGACTTACTTAGCAGCTTCTTCAAAATACATTTAGATGTGTATAATGTTTAATAATGTATATTTTATTTGTTGTAGTTTAAAATGATTATTTCAGGGTGTTTCACAATAAAGTCCAAAAGTTTAGACACTTCCAGTCAAAGCCCATGTTCAGATGATTTAGTGGGTAAAAGGAAAAACTTAAATTAATAATCTGTTGTTGTGTCCCTTACAATTTTGTGTTGACATTCGACAGGAAGACTGGGAATTTCTTTATAGAACATGATTAAAGCTTCATAATGCATTATAAGAACACTAATGCTACTTGAATTTGATGTAATAACAGAACGTCATGCTTCCTCTCCACTAATGCCGACCCCCGCTCTGATTTGAGGAGAACGAAGCTAACCCACGCCCGCTCCGACACATGGGCAGCAGCCGTATGCATTTTGTCACCCATACTAGGCGAGTGCAAATATAGAAATCAGCCTTGTGTACGGAGAGACACACCCTGACCCGCACTCTTTCCCCGCCTCTGTGCAGGCGCCATCAATAAGCCAGCAGAGGTCTTGGTGGCATCAGTTACAAGGAGACCCTATCCGGCTTAATATCCCACCCCTATATGAACAACAGGCCAATCGATGTTCATGTGGTGATATGATGTATTCGAGATCCCAGCTCTGGTGTGCTAGCGTGTGTTTTTACTGCTGCGACACCTTAGTGGCCCAAAATTAATCTGATTTCTGATTTTCAGTTGAAAAGAATGAATAACAAATTTACTTTCAGAATCTGTTTTCTATAAAAAAACTAAACAAAGGTTGGTTTAGCCAAAAATAAAAAATGGAAAATGTGAATTCCTGAACTATTTAAACTATTTATTTCTTTAAAAAAGTACTAACCTCTATTCTCCATCATCATGGTGTCGGCTCTACAGGAGACCTTCGTGGAGACACAGCAGCCAGGATCTCATTGACGATCTCCTGTCTGATCTCATCAGCCAGACTTTGTTTAATCTAAAAACCAATGAAAAATAATAGTCAGCAGAATTATATAAAGGAAATTATATGCTTCCAATATTGCAGCAACAGCTTAGGAAAGGCCCTTAAAGACATGACGAAAACTTCAGTGTCCTGCACAGAGCCCTGACCTCAGCCCCACTGAACAGCTTTGGAATTAACTGAAACATCAACTGATGCTTTCCTGACCAATACTGATGCCCAGCTATACAAATGTGCTTTTTACTGAATATGAACAAATTCCCACAGACATACTTCAAAGACTTGTGAGACATGAGTAGTTTTTTTAGGCTTTAGCCAGAACGCTACGCTACACTAACTGAGATCCAGCTTTAACCAAACACTACAGCAGGGCCAAACTCGTAAACCAGCTCCAGATTATAAGTGACATTTCACAATTTCCCCTGTCACATCTTCCGTCATTATAGAGTGAGAACATTTCAACACAGTGCCAGGGACACAGTGAAACCCTTTAGCATGGTTAAAAACTGTGTGTGGTGCCAGGAAAGGAAAAACACTGGACTACTATTCACTGCACACTATTAAATCATATAAAACACACCAAGAATTCTTTCAGTGGTCTTTTTGAAGTGTACCACATGTTCCTCTGTAGGTATTCAGCCACATGTTTTGATGATTGATGTTTGTTTTTGTAGATAAAATGTCTTTCAGTTCAGCTTCATTTCTATAGAACTTTCAACAATAAAAATGGTTGCAAAGCAGCTTTGCACAGATTAGTTTCAACACATTTTAACATTTATTATTTATTAATGACAGTAGCATTAGTCCCTCACAACTTACAGTTAGTAAAAATGAACAAATCCAGCTATACAGTACATCTACTTCTCATGATGCCAAACATGGCTAGTTGACCAAATTATTCTAAGGAAATGACTGAGTAAACCAAAACCAAACATTATTTTACGTTTTTATATTAGTGTTGTTCTAAGATTCTGAATATGGTTATATTTTAGTGCATATCATAAGAGACACAACAACAGACAATAGACAAAAACAACAATCTGACAAACAACAGACCAAAACAACTAACAGTAACAAACAGACCAAAACAACTAACAGTCTAACAAACAGACCAAAACAACTAACAGTCTAACAGACTACACACAAAAACAATGAAAAACAACAGCATGACAGACAAAAGAACAAAACAACTAACAGTACAACAGACAATAGACTAAACTGATGGTCCAACAGACTACAGACCAAAACAATAAACAGTATGACAGATGATATACCAAAACAACAAATAGTACGACAGACAGTAGACCAAAACAACGGTTCAGCAGACAAAAGGATCAACAGTAGGACAGACAGTAGACTAAAACAACCAACCATATGTCAGACAACACACTAAAACAAATAAAAAAAAAGTACCAGTGACACTGAACAGTGTGAAACAACAGACAGTATGCAGTACGAGTGACGTGTATAGAAGTATGTGTGCAACTGTAGAGTGCAAATGAATTATTTAGCAACTGACAAATGTAACTGACCAGAGTCATTTAGCATATGGACACCCTTTGGTATAAAAGATTTTGGTTTGGCAGATGATGGACCTTTAGCGCTTCCATAGTGCTACTGTGCACTAACACAGCACTGGATAAACATTACAAAAATATGACATGACTAACATTACACATTGAACCCAGAACTGCAATGATGAAATCATCTCTGCTCTCACCTGCTTGATGAGATGCTGCAGATTTCCACCAGCTTCTTCTACTACTCCTCCTGCATCCACCTCGGCGCTCCCTTCGACCACCTGAGCTGAGCGACTCTGCAGTGATCTCTGATCCCTAACCTGAAGGAATCCATTCAGTCAGAGGATTACAAATCATGAAATGCATCCATTAAACAGCAGCAGAGAACGATACTAAAACTACACTATATGGTCAACTATGTAGACACTGACCATGAGTGTTATGGACAGCTCATTCCACAATTATAGACATTAAATACAAAGTGACCCCTGCCTCTATTCATGCTAAAGAAAAGTAACAAGGCTCTGTTCAGGCAACTGTCATTTCTCTATACCAAAGGGCCTTTCCCAAACTGTTGCCACCATGTTCAAAGCATTTAATTTATTTTTTTTAAATAATACATTTTACTAACACATTATTGCCACATTTTCTGGAACACCTGAACAACTGTCAGCCAAGAACAGAAGTCTGAAGCTAGTGGGTGCCAGCTTAAAGAAACTGGACAGAAAAACACTGACTGGTCTGATTTTGTTTTTAGTATGTGGCCAGTAGGGTCAGAATTTGTCATAAACCCATGAAATCATCCTCAGTACTGTACTGCCTCAATACTTTAGGCTTGTCATGGTGGTTCTATGTAGTAGAGAGTGTTTTTTGGCACACACCGGCCCCCTAATACTAATCGAGCAGGGTTTGAATGCCATAGACCATCTGAATACTATTGCTGACCGTGTTCCCACTGTTAACTATCCTATAATTGTGACTTCCAGCATTGAACATTGACTTCTGTGTACATTAATAGTCTGTCCAGTCACTAAATCTGAATCCAGTAAAGCATCATGGGAGTGTTATTGAACTGAATTTCATTATGCATTTGCAGGATACAAATCAGAAGGAGCATAGACCAAAATCTGAACCATGTGAAAAGAATTGAGGCTTTTTAAGCAAAGGTATTAGTTGGTGTTCCTAATAAAGTGGCCAGTGAGTGTGTATATAGGATAGTAAGTTAGTATAAATGATCCTTAAGTGCTGACCTCAGGTTCAATAGTGGTCGTATTCAGTGTAGCAGGCGGCTCCTGGCTCTCTGCACCAGAGCGTGAGGGGATGGACGGGGTGAGGCTGACTGTAGAGCGATACACTCCTCCTCTTCCTCTCTGTGCTGAAGATGAGCTGAAATCATCAGGGTCACCGTGTTGTGCTGGACTCGCCGACCTCGATGAGTGAGCTGAGGCGGTGCCAGCTGAACTGAGACCTCCATCGTAATTCAGCTCCGACTGGAGAAACATTTGCTCCCGCAACAAATCCGACACCTGTAAGACAGCCAAATACATGTTTACTATTAGATGGAAAATGAGAGGGCCTTCCCCAAACTAATTTTAATACATGTTAGCAATGAATGTGGCTAAAACACATTTTTACCATGGTCATATTCAGGATCATGGAGGGTCCAGGGTCTCCAATTAACCTGACTGTGGAAGGAAACCGGAGCACTCAAAGAAAACCCACGCTGACATGGGGAGAACATGCAAACTCCATTAAGAAATGAGCTGGACCATTTGACCCAGGACCTTCTTGCTGTGAGGCGACAGTGCTACCCACTGAGCCACCATCTCAGAGATACTATTTGACCTGGCTGTGCATCCAACAGGCTGAACCTTAGTAAGTAGGAATTGAAGAGGTTTCACAGCACAAATGTGACCTCTGCTGACCTCTGCTGTCTGGTGCGGGTGCCTGCACGAGTGGTCAATGATTCTCCACATGCTGAACGCAAATCAAAATCCAACAAGTAAAAGACTCAACGTCAAAAGGTGTGTGTCTGCAGTGTAGTGTAACACAGGTAGAGGAATGAGTGTGTGTGTTGACCGTAGACTTACCGGTTCAGTGGCTCTGAGAGCAGATGAGCTGAACAGACTGTCCATACTCTGACCTCTGGACATGACCTGGGAAAAACATTACTTATTAAAACACTGAATTGAAATTCCCATCTATGTAGATATGGTTCAATTTCACCTTTCTATAAACTAAGCTATGGATATTTATGCATTACCCCCTTTTTTCAATGTAGTCATATCCAATTCACATCACAAAATGCAAAAAAATATAATAAAGTTATAAAAAAGTTGTCCAATGACTAATGATGGTTGGATGTCTTAAATCACTTGAAAATAATACTTTGCACCCGTATTCTGGTCACATATCCCTAGTCCAGAGCAAGCTGCTGGATCAAACATTTTGCTGTTGTGTGATGTACTGACCAGTGGATGGCGGTAGAGGCGGCTGCTCCGAGCTGAGTGGATCTGATCATCCATGAATCTCTCCTCCAGCTGTAACTCCAACTCCTGAAGCTCATGTCTGACAGCTACTCGTAACCTCTGTAAATGCTCCGCTTCATGCCTACCATACAGACCGACATGCAAAATACACATTCAGACAGAGAGCTACAATCATTTTTTATCTTGATCAGGGTGGTGGTGGGTCAGGAGCTTAATGCAGGAACATTGGGCAGTATTTAGGACAAAATCCAAACGAGTGAGTGACTCAGTGGGTAGCACTGTCACCTCACAGCCGGAAGAGCCTCTGTCCAGGTCCTTTCTGTGTGGACTTTGCATGTTCTACCCGTGTCTGTGTGGTTTTCTTCTGGGAGCTCCGGTTGTTTGTTTGTTTATTAGCATTTTAACGTCATGTTTTACACTTTGGTTACATTCATGACAGAAACGGTAGTTACTCGTTACACAAGACTTATCAGTTCACAAGGTTATATCAAACACAGTCTTGGACAATTTAGTATCTCCAATTCAGGAGGAAACCCACGCAGACATGGGGAGAACATGCAAACTCCACACAGAAAGGACCCGGACCCCCCCACCTGGGGATCAAACCCAGGACCTTCTTGCTGTGAGGCGACAGTGCTACCCACTTAGCCACCGTGCCACCCTGCAAGTGAAGTGAATTGGAGATTATTTATTTTTAATTTTAAAAATTAATTTAAAATTTTAATGCCATGTTTACCATGTATGTGTCGTTTTATGGCAAGATACGTATTATGTTTCTGTCTGCTTATTTTATCTTGTGTTTATAATTTGGTATAGTGATTTGGGGATAGAAAATTGGCCGGACATAGAACCTGAACAGATGAATCGTGGGTAACTTGTAACTCATGTAACCAAAGTGTAAAATATGATCTTAGAACCCAAATAAACAAACAAACATAATGTTTACAAGTATTATTATTATTAATGTTAGGATAATAATAATAATATTCTTATTAATACTATTATTGTTGTTGTTAATAATCTTCTTCTACTTCTTCTTCTTATTATTATTATTATACAAAGTGATAGGTATACAAATTAGCAGATTATTTATTGTTCCTGGTTCTGTATCATGGTGCACAACAGTTTTCTGCACAAACACACCAAATAAAACTCATCAGGTAATTAGCAGGTAGGTGTGACAGAACTGTGCTGGACTCATTGTGCTCATTAGTTCTAGATCCTGCATCAGTGCTCACCTCTCATCAGGACTGAGATACTGGTAAACCATGGACTGCTGTCTCATCAGTGACAGTTCTAAATCCATCATCTGTGTCCTGAACAAATTCAGGTTTCCTCTTCTCTTCTGAAACTCCTAAAAAACCAGAGGAGACAGAGTAGACTTACTCAAAGGTGCACTGTTCAGTTAGTTATTATTCTCAGTACTGCACATACGGCAGAAAAACCTGAATTAGGTGAAACAAAACTGCTGAAGCAGTGAGATCGATGCAGAAGGTCGAGCTTCTGCTGTGAGCTTAATGAACACATAAAAAACACCAGCACATTTTCAGTACTTCTTATTACAAACATTTAATTAAAACAGCGGTTCTTAAGGTGAGCTGCAGCACCCAGGGGTCCCTTCACTTCTGCTAACGGTTGCCACAGAATCTTAAATAAATAAAATCACCACTTATTCTTTTATCAGCTTTAAGTAACTGTTTCATCCTGTTAAATGTCGAGTTGGTTCCAGCAATTCTAGAAAAATGGAGGCTGTTCTAGGCAGCTCTATATAAATGCATGTGGTTTAAGAATGGAAAGTCTGACGAGCTTGTGTTCAGCTGTCCACATATTTTTGCTTATATAGTGTACAATATGCTTGTTATTTGTAGAATTTTATCACATTTTCTTTTATCCATTTAGTATTTTTGTTTAATCAGAATTTAATTATTTAAATATCCTCTAGGTCGCCCAAGTATGATAAAAGTCCCATTTTAGTCAGGTTCCTCCTAAGGTTCCTCTCTGCTTTCTTCCTCAATATACTGCTAATGTCACTCTAAAGTGCTCAGTTGAGTAATAAAAGCACTACACACTACAAATACATGTGACTATATGGCCAAAAGTATGTAGACGCTGATTACTGCAACACAATTACTAAACGACTGCCCAAAACAATCATGACAAAACAGTCTGAATTATGGGAGAAGCTAAATCCTCTGACTGTTTTGAGGTTCAACTATACTGCATATAGCAATAATGAAAGACGGGATCGTACCTCGTGGAGTGATTGCGTCATCTGGCGTGGACCTTGCGCACCTGAGGGTGTACCGACCCTTTGCTCAGAAGTACCCTGCCAAACAAACATTAAAAAAGAAAGAAGATAAGCAAGAGGTCTCTGTGAGAATCCACAGCTGGATGGTGTAAAGAAGAGGCTAGAGACTTTGCATATGTCAAAGGTGGAGGGTGCTAGTCTGCACCTCTCCTCTACTCAGGCTTTACCAACACTTACAACATCATCAACTTTTCCCCTCTAGTCTCACCTGGTTGAGACTCTGCACGGTGCCTCGGATTTCATGCAGGACTCGTCGTAGCTGCATTTCGGTACTGCCCATGAGTGAAGGTGGAGTTGGGGTGTTGCATGGGAATGGGGCAGATAACGGAGTGAAGGGGAGAGGCGGAGAATGGAACGGGGAGTTGTACTGATGTCTGTCAGGAATATTAGGGTGATAAGGTGCATTACTGAAAGCCAGACCGTAGGGGGAACTGTAGGGGTGTGTGAGAGGCATTTGAGGGTTTTGCGGACCTCCTTGAAGGTTGAAGGTGGAACCATAGGGTGTGCCTGGGGGAGGTGAATAGAAGGGTGGTGATGAATGGTAGGGAGCACTTGGTGGGTGGGTAAAAGGCTGGGGGAAAGTGGTACCAAGAGGTGCCGTGTATGGAGGGTATGGAAAATTTGAGATCTGTGGCTGAGGATTTAAGGCACTAGGTGTGTAAGGATAGGGACTGTTGACAGGGGTATAACTCCGACTAGGAGGGGTTACAGATTTTTGGTAGGGGGAGCTAGCTGCCCCTCTGTACTGAGGCAGTTCTTGCTGGATATGTCGAGGAATTGCAGGATGTGGCATTCTTGGATGCTGGGTCAGATCAGGAACGCTGCTGCTGCTCCAAACAGGACATTCAGCGAGACGCCCTGTAGGCCAGTCAGCAGGGACACTGTAGAGCGAACTAGCTGACCGGGTCAAATGCGGTGATACATTTAGAGGGTATGGGGGCATTGTGGTGCCATCCACTTCCGTCTGTGGATTCAAACCATAGGAGTCTACTGACGAAGGGTTGTGAATGTTGGACCTGCTTGCTGACGTATCATCCTCATCTTCCTCTGCGATCGAATTGGCCTCGTCTCTTTCCTCCTCGTAGCGGTAGCTGTAGCAGGGCGGAGTGCATTGTCGCACCGAGCCCTTACCTATCTGGATTCTCATAGATGAAACTACTCGAGTTGGGCTCAGAAATGACGTTGGGAGGGAGCTTGATCTTGTTAATGGATTCCTCAAGCGATTCTCATGATTTTGCAACAATTCTTTTGACCTGACCCAAACCCGACCCCTCTGATCCTCATACGAGGATGACCTCTGCTGGGCTCGAAGCAAGGCACCACGGACCCTTTTGGAGGTGCTCTGCTCCTCCTCTGTGCAACTTTCAGATTCTGGAACCAGCCCAAAGCTTTGTTCTACTGAAGGACTTGAAGTGGATTCAGACTTCACTACTGGTTCTAAGCCAGTGGAAGAGCTTGACAATAAGAAAGCGTTCGTCTCTGATGAGCCGTCAGTCTCCGCGGTCGAACCAAGTTCACCTGCTAACTCCAGTTCACGCACAGGCGTCGTCTCTGAACCTGTATGAGGATCTTTTGTTTCAGAACACAGAGTTGTAGATAATGCCGGATCTGTTGACTCTACAGTAGATCCAGATTCTGAACTGGAGCCTGTCATGATTACAAAACCAGAAGGTCTTTCTTGGATCTGTGTTTCAGACTCGGCGGTCTCTGAGTGTTCAGAAATGTCCTTCTGAGTTCCTGTTGGGTTAAAGAGTCCTATAGTGGGATGTGTGGGCAGCTCTTCATTTTTCAGAAGTCTCTCTAAAGCATGTTGGTCCATCATTACAGATGTTCCATCCCCACTGGCGTGAGACGTAACAGTCGCCTCACTGTCACAGCTGTCTGAACTTTCCTGGACCTGATACACAAGAGAATGAAACAATGTTATATTATAATCTTGCAAATGTAATTGATGGCAACTGTTTAATAAAATTCTGTCATCAATAAATGTCATAGCTCCTTTACAATACATTAAACAATAAACAAATATCATGCAATGAATTCTTACTGTCATCAGCCAATCAGTGCTTCCAGTGATTTTAAGTCACTTAATCCACTTGTTAGCTATGATTACGTTGAAATGAAATAAAATCCCCTACAGACTTAATGTGAAAATGATGTGACAGTGAGTGCTTGGACCTTTTAAAGCACTGCTCTACAATGTATAAAAATAAACACCTTCAGGAAATTAGCTGAACCATCAGATGAAGGATCTTCTGCAAAGCCACTGCTGTCTGACTGCTGACTGATGGTCCTCAGCAAAGCCTCTGAAAAACAATAATAAAATATATCACAACTAGTATGTTTACATTAACACACTAAATACATTTACTGTAAGAAATATAGCAGGTTTACATGCACTTCAGTATTTTGATGGAAACCCGATGAGTTTACAAGATCCAGTCAATCGTCTGATTTCCTTTTTTTTTTTTATTTATGCATTTTTCTCCCAATTTAGCATAAATGTTACCGTTCGCTGCTGGGGGATCCCTGATCGCAGTCGAGGTGGGTATATTGTTGCTTACGCCTCTTCTGACCTGCGTGCAGCCCTTAGCAGAACCCTTTATCACCCATGCATTCTACACAGGCGCTTCTCTATCTGCTAATCAGGGTCCCTACACAGCATTTGAAGACCCCACCCACATAGTTCGGTCATCCCGCCCTAGCAGAAAAGTTTCTTTCAGAGTTAATTTTCAGAACTCTGAGAGGAGTTCAGAATCTCAGCACTGGTGTGCTAGCAGAATATCCCACTGCGCCACCTGGGTGCCAATCGTCTGATTTCTTAATGCATTGAAGCTGTTTATAGTAAATCCGTTTACATTAAAGTGAAGCTGTAGAGAAAAATGAAGCAGTTTAAAGTAAAATGAAGCTGTATAGAAAAATGAAGCAGTTTAAAGTAAAATGAAGCTGTAGATAAAAATGAAGCAGTTTATAGTAAAGTGAAGCTGTATAGAAAAATGAAGCAGTTTATAGTAAAGTGAAGCTGTATAGAAAAATGAAGGAGTTTACAGTAAAGTGAATCTGTTTACAATTATGCTGTTTACAGTAAAGTATTGCATTTTACAGTAAAACTATTTACAGAAAAGCAGAAAAGTTCACTGCTAATGTAAATGCTAATCTATTTTCTTTAAGCTAGCTTGGAGCATACTGTTAGTAACATACTATTGTAGTGATTCAAGAACCATAAACCTAACTATCCATTTAGGTACAATATCTGCTCTCCACCACAAGAGGACAGCCAGGATCCTCATCTCCTGAACCTGCTTAGTTTGTTTTCACTGATCCGTCCCGAGTCATGACTCAATCCTAAAAGTCATGTCTGTTTTAGGAAAAGTCCCAGTGATTTGATAGAGACTGGCTGTATTTTTAGAAGCTTGTTGAATCAGAGGAGACTAATTCAAATCGCTAACACAACCCGTCTTAAAAAAAAAAAACCTTCTGTAATCTAAAACTGGTGCTTCAACTTCTGCTGCTTTAAAAACAACAAACTTAAACTACTGGGCTGAGAACAACATTATGTAACTCTTGTTATCTAGGAGGCTGGTAAACTTTCTAGAAACATTATGTCATGACTACTCCAAACTAGAGGCCTATAAAATAGTTTTAACTGGTTGCAAAATTCCTTTATTCTAATAACATACAGAGAAAAAAACTGTGGCGCTAACTGCATATGATAACTGTGCTCCAGGTACAGCATGAGCAGTCAGAGCCAGTTAGAAAGAATCTGTAGCAAGAACTGAACAAAATAATCAAATAAAAGCACCTGGCACTAATTAATTCAGGCACCTGTTTTTCCCAACTTTGCACCCAATTTGTATATGACTTCTGTCTGGTGCATAGCGCCCCCTGTGGCTCAGGACACACTTATCCAACACCTGTGCGATGTATAATAAGCCTTAAGGGTGCCCGGGCAGGCCGGTAGCACCACCAAGACTCAAACATGAGAGCTGAGTATTGGCAATAGTGGGGTAGTGTATTAGACCCCTGCTCCTCCCAAACACATTTGTTTCAATGCAAACTTCCAGCAATAACAAAATCTGCAATACCAGATGCATTTTAGTGCTGGGTTTAATGTTGTTAAACTCGGATGAATTTGTCTGCCATAGTGACCTCTGACGGATCAGTGCTTCACATTAATCCAAATAAAAGAAGCATTTCATGTAGCAATGCAGTGTCTACATTTGAATACCACACCCAACCTGACTTCAAATGTTCAAATGTTTACCGTAGCAACACTGACCTAGAGGATCGTTTCAACAAATTAAAATTAGATCAAGTAAACAGATACTAGACGGGTAAAAATGCATGCAGAATGTGGCTCGGAATTACAAAAACAACAGAGATAACAATCCAAAGTACCCATCAGCATTACTACTGCTTTAATGAATGAGCATTTGTGCTTCTGGGTGGCACTAGATCACCATTTAAATTGAGTATATAAATGATAAATTGAGATTTTTGGTAGGTGTTTGAAGCTTTTTAACATTTAACTGTGCAGTGTTTGAGTATAAGCCGAATGTTGAGACTTACCACTGCCAAATCTGGAGAAACAGTGAGTCCCTGATACGGCTTCATCCTCATTACTCTGTAACTGAAACAAAAGACTTTGTTAAAATCAAAATACAGTTTTGTGATATACATTAAAAACACAAATCAATCAAATGTTTCACACTTTTGGTTACATTCATGATAGGAACGGTAGTTACTCATTACACAAGAATCATCAGTTCTCACAAGGTTATATTGAACACAGTCTTGGACAATTTTGTATTTCTAATTCACCTCACTTGCACGTCTTTGGACTGTGGGAGGACACCGGAGCACCCGGAGGAAACCCACGCAGACACAGGAAGAACATGCAAACTCCACACAGAAAGGACCCGGACCACCCAGGACCCAGGACCTTCTTGCTGTGAGGCAACAGTGCTACCCACTTAGCCACCGTGCCGCCCGGGGTAACAAGAGAGAAGATCAAACTATAAGTGCAGTAAGAAACCTGCTTGGAAGAGGAAGCAAGGATATTTTGTGCTTATGCTTGGTGGGAAGAATGTTTAAGGACAAAAAAAGGTGAGGTTGGAGATGTGCTATTGATGGGGGAAAACCAATTGGTAACTTTTGGCATCCCCAGCTCTAAAACAATTTATCACCACCTTCAAGCAGACAAACTTTTACTTTTATCCAACCACAAAATCTTAAAGCTTAATAAACGCTACTGGAATGGAAACAAAATTAAGGATTTAGGCAACAGATGAGATGAGTTTCGTGTTAATGGAAGGGTGATCAAACAGAAAAAAAAACAATATAAATGATTAAATATGGAGGGGTATTTGAGTCTGTTTTATCCTCCAAAGTCCTTCAGAATCTTGGTAGGACAGGTGACATTGTGGACTCCATAAAGTACCAGGAGATTTTTAATGGAAATCTGGCTGTGTTTTCTTTTCAGATTAGGTAAAATTGGGTAGTGGTTTGTGAAGCAATCAGGATAATTACATAAGACACAAAATCAAATCCAGATAAAATGCTTCTAATGAGAAGAGAATCAGTTAAAAACTGTGGGGTGAACAGATGATTATTTAGGACACTGGGGGATCTACAATTCTGGATTAAGGACTTGCTTTCAGATTTTTTTTGTTCTGGATTTTCTAACCTCATCAAGCATGATAGGAAACGACTCGGTGCTATAATGTAGGCAAAGGAAGGTTCATACAATTGTAAAAGCATGAGCTCCAACGATTGTCACACGTTTTTATTAACAGATACTGAGCTAAATGATTAATGTTTTTTCTCTTGACCAGAGCTAACTGTATGCACTAGACCTGCATTATTTATTTATTTATTTATTAGGATTTTAACATCATGCTTTACACACCATGGTTACATTCATGACAGGAATGGTAGTTACTGGTTACACAAGATTCATCAGTTCAAGTTTAATGTCAAACACAGTCATGGACAATTTTGTATCTCCAGTTCACCTCACTTGCACGTCTTTGTACTGTGGGAGGAAACTGGAGCTCCCGGAGGAAACCCATACAGACAGGAGAACATGCAAACTGCACACAGAAAGGATTCGGACCGTCCCACCTGGGGACAGAAACTTCTTGCTGTGAGGCGGCAGCGTGAACAGATAATGATCTAGGGGCTCTGCAAATCTGGATTCAGATTTTTGTTCTGGATTTTTTAACATTATCAAGCATTATAGAAGATGACTCAGTGCTATTATGTAGGCAAATAAAGGTTCCTTAAAGTTCTAGATGTTTGAGCTACAACAATTGTTACATGTTTTCGTTAACAGATAATGAGCTAATTAAGCACAACTATGTGTTTTCTCTTGACCTGGGCTAACTGTATCCACTAGAACTGCATTAAAGTGCTTAATATTGTCTGTTGTCACACTGAATGCCATGAAATCTATATACCCAGCACAGAATCCCATGCCAAACAAAATAAATGTTACCTCTTCCATCTCAAAGGAATCCCGCGGCTGGCTAAGGAGGTGTGCCATGTGTGGATTGGGTAGGAATTGACCGGGTTCTTTATCTGAACTGGAAGAGGAGGAGATCTTCTTCTGCTTCTCTGGAACCAGACCCAGATTAGTCTCAACAGTTCCTCCATTTCTTGTTCCTCCATGTTTTGATACTTTAGTCCCATTTATCAAACTTTGAGCAATACCTGCAGACACCAGATCTCCGTTAACATGGGCAGAGCTTCCCTCTTTGGTTTTGCTACAAACGTCCACAATGCCCTGATTCGATTCTTCAGTGACGGTCGCCAAAGACAATGAGTCCCTCTTCTTGAAAGCTTTTAAAAGTTTAGACTCAGAATCAGACTGGCACTCAGCGTCAGATGTTGCAGGGTTGGTGGGCGGAGATGGCGTGCCCTCCGAGGAGTTCAGCAGGTTGGGTCGGGTAAGGTTTCTCTTGAGAATCTTAACGGCGTTGAGGGCGGAGCTGTTCCTTCGCAGGGGGACCGGCTCTTTGGGAGGAGACTCCATCTGGCAGATCTTTTCGAGAGGTCGGCCTGAAACCTGGCAGTATATTTCGGAGAAGACGTTGGCTACTGTGGCTAAAACCTCAGTCTGACGGAAACGACCTAGAGATAAATAACATCAAACATTAAAAAAAGAACATTTTACATTGTTGAAATTAAACATGACTGCAAATCAGATTAAAAAATAAGTTTTTTTTTTTCTTTAAAAGGATCAGTGTACACAAGGTTTATAAGAAATACATAAATTTCTCTTTAAAATACCTGAATCTCTTGACTATTTTTGCACTGTACATGGTGAAATACCTTATTTCTAAAATAATATAAATACAAATAATAGATGAACAGGGATGGATTAATGAATGGTTGGATGAACAGGAATGAATGGAGTCATGGATGAACAGGGATTGATGGATGAATGAACAGGGATGATGGATAAATGAACAGGGATGATGGATAAATGAACAGGGATTGATGAATGAATGAACAGGGATAATGGATGAATGAATGAACAGGGATGATGGATGAATGAATGAACAGGGATGATGGATGGATGAATGAACAGGGATGATGGATAAATGAACAGGGATTGATGAATGAATGAACAGGGATTGATGAATGAATGAACAGGGATGATGGATGAATGAATGAACAGGGATGATGGATGGATGAATGAACAGGAATAGATAAATCAACAGGAATAGTTACATGAACAGGAATAGATGAACAGGGTGGATGGATGGACGTACAAATGGATGAACAGGGATAAATGGATGGATGGATAGATGGATGGATGGATAAACAGGGATGGATGGATGGATGGATAAACAGGGATGGATGGATGGATAAACAGGGATGGATGGATGGATAAACAGGGATGGATGGATGGATAAACAGGGATGGATGGATGGATGGATAAACAGGGATGGATGGATGGATGGATAAACAGGGATGGATGGATGGGTGGATGGATAAACAGGGATGGATGGATGGATGGATGGATAAACAGGGATGGATGGATGGATAGATGGATGGATAAACAGGGATGGATGGATGGATAAACAGGGATGGATGGATGGATGGATAAACAGGGATGGATGGATGGATGGATAAACAGGGATGGATGGATGGATGGATGGATAAACAGGGATGGATAGATGGATGGATGGATAAACAGGGATGGATGGATGGATGGATAAACAGGGATGGATGGATGGATGGATAAACAGGGATGGATGGATGGATAAACAGGGATGGATAGATGGATGGATGGATAAACAGGGATGGATAGATGGATGGATAAACAGGGATGGATGGATGGATGGATGGATAAACAGGGATGGATAGATGGATGGATGGATAAACAGGGATGGATAGATGGATGGATAAACAGGGATGGATGGATGGATGGATGGATAAACAGGGATGGATGGATGGATGGATAAACAGGGATGGATGGATGGATGGATAAACAGGGATGGATGGATGGATGGATGGATAAACAGGGATGGATGGATGGATGGATGGATAAACAGGGATGGATAGATGGATGGATGGATAAACAGGGATGGATAGATGGATGGATGGATAAACAGGGATGGATGGATGGATGGATAAACAGGGATGGATGGATGGATGGATAAACAGGGATGGATGGATGGATAGATGGATGGATGGATAAACAGGGATGGATGGATGGATAAACAGGGATGGATGGATGGATGAATAAACAGGGATGGATGGATGGATGGATGAATAAACAGGGATGAATGGATAGATGGATGGATAAATGGATGGATGGATAAACAGGGATGGATGGATAAACAGGGATGGATGGATGGATGGATAAAGAGGGATGGATGGATGGATGGATAAACAAGGATGGATGGATGGATAAACAGGGATGGATGGATGGATAGATAAACAGGGATGGATGGATGAATAAACAGGGATGAATGGATGGATAAACAGGGATGGATGGATGGATGGATGGATGGATGGATAAACAGGGATGGATGGATGGATGAATAAACAGGGATGGATGGATGAATAAACAGGGATGGATGGATAAACAGGGATGGATGGATGGATAAACAGGGATGGATGGATGGATGGATAAACAGGGATGGATGGATGGATGGATGGATAAACAGGGATGAATGGATGGATGGATGGATAAACAGGGATGGATGGATGGATAAACAGGGATGGATGGATGGATGGATGGATGGATGGATAAACAGGGATGGATGGATAGATGAATAAACAGGGATGAATGGATGGATGGATAAACAGGGATAGATGGATGGATGGATAAACAGGGATGGATGGATGGATAAACAGGGATGGATGGATGGATGGATAAACAGGGATGGATGGATGGATGGATGGATGGATAAACAGGGATGAATGGATGGATGGATGGATAAACAGGGATGGATGGATGGATAAACAGGGATGGATGGATGGATAAACAGGAATGGATGGATGGATGGATGGATGGATGGATAAACAGGGATGGATGGATAGATGAATAAACAGGGATGAATGGATGGATGGATAAACAGGGATAGATGGATGGATGGATAAACAGGGATGGATGGATGGATAAACAGGGATGGATGGATGGATGGATAAACAGGGATGGATGGATGGATAAACAGGGATGGATGGATAAACAGGGATAGATGGATGGATGGATAAACAGGGATGGATGGATGGATAAACAGGGATGGATGGATGGATGGATAAACAGGGATGGATGGATGGATAAACAGGGATGGATGGATGGATGGATAAACAGGGATGGATACATGAACAGGAATAGATGAACAGGGTGGATGGCTGGATGGATGGATGGATCAACAGGGACGATGGATGGATTGATGGATGGATGAACAGTAATGGCTGGAGTACTTTACTGTTGTAAGTGAAATACAGTCCAGGTGAAGAAAGAAATGAAACAAAGCACTATGCTCGGTCACCATCTAGTGGTGTAATGCAAATACAATATATGGACAAAAATATGTGGACACCCCTCCCCATAGTTAAATTTAGGTAAATGATAAGGTAAATGATATGCTTTTAACATTGTGACCACTTTCAGAGAGCCTCTTCAAGCATGATATTGACCCTGAGCAAAAAGCAAGTTCCATAAAGACATGGCTCAAGGTGGTGCAATGAGGAATCAGAAATTATTTAATTGGGAAAAAAACAAAACGTGTTATCATATGGAATGAGCATCGTTTTGAAGTTTTAGTCTAATTGCAGCAGGTGTGAAAGACTTTCTGTACCCTCCTTATTACAGCGTAGACGTGCCAGGCAGGAGATAAAGGTGCACCATTGTTTAATTAGATGGTCATGGAGAGGGTACGAGATTGCTCATGATATGCACCACCAGCTCCAGTAAACAGAGGCTGCTCTTAGATACAATTTTGACTCTGCATGTGTGATAGTGAAGAAAAATGACAGAAACTGTCAGTAAATAAACACCACAGTAATAATCAGTCCTGAACAGCCACTTTTCCTGCATGAAGCCGCAGTGACTCAGCATTCAGGAATACAGCTCAGGAAATCCAGCCAAACTCAGACAAAGCTACACTGCAAACTCCACACACTTCTCCATCAGAGAAAACACATACCATCACCCCTCCTCCTCCCCAGTGCATTCTGGGATACAGAGACACTGTTATGTAACAAAACACAACAAGGCATGGTGGGAAAATTAAGCCGAGCAGTTCAGCGTTAGAACTAGCAGCTTTCTTTTTCTCACAGCCAGAATCAACTCCAGTTTAACCTGGATCTGGATTCTAGGTGGTGGAAATGCCAAAAATAATGAGACAGACGACTAGAGGGGTGGGCAATTTGTAAAACAAACACTGAAAATCATGCATCAGGTGACCAAACTTGTGTGCTTTCAACTTTTTTGTTTAGCATTTTCCCTATTTGCTCCAAATGTAGTCATAACCAATTCCCTTTGCTGGTTTCACCATGCTCACAGTGGCCAAAGAGAACCACAAACCACAGCTTCTAGACGCCAGCAGTGAATTCACAGAGAACCTTGCTGCAAACGGTGTCACGCTCCACCCGTGACAGTGCCTCAACCAGACAGCAGGAGTCACTATTGTACTGGCAATAGGGAAACCCTACACCAGCGCTCCCCGACCTTTTTTGCACCACGGACTGGTTTCATATAAGATATTATTTCACGGACCGGTGGGAGGATTTAAAATAGAAGAACTATAGAATAGAGAATCAGTGTGAATCTGCAATGAGACACTGCTCCCACCTAGTGGTGATTGGGGACAATAACACCAGAAAAGTTTTGGAAAAACTTTTGGCTCTTGTAGTGATAGCTAATTTTTTATTCTTTCTGTGCAGCCCGGCAATAAATGACTCACGGCCGCAGCCCGGTGGTTGGGGACCACTGCCCTACACCACCTGCTCTCTTTCAGACATGGCTAATTGTGCCTGCTAAGCACCAGGCCAGGCTGTTACCACCTCTGAGAATAAAACACAGCAGCTTATGGCACCAGTTTCAGGTTGTTGTTTTTTTGTTGTTGGAACATGGCAATGTCCCAGTGCTCAAGGCAACCTCCATCAAGAAATAGACATAAAAGTAAATAAACCTTCACTCAGCCCTCAAAACCTTCACCTAGTTTCCTAGTTTACCTGTCCCTCTGCCTTAGAAAACAGCAGATAAACATCATGAAAATTATCATATAACTGGTCCTGTCAGAATCTCATGACCATTCCGTGAACTGTTATTACTGGAAAACTAGTTTCTTAACATGCTACTGTTTATTTTACCCAAAGGGGTAAAGGCACAGTAAAAGTCACACCAGGTAAGAAATAAAAACGTTTTAGAATTAACATAGCATGCTAAACAGGATGTTCTTTCCCTTTAACAACTCCAGAAGCAGACACATCACAGATCTTTGCGTCAGCATAAAACAGAGATCTGAGCAGAGTAGGACACCTACTGGTGAGGGCATAGTTGGGGTTTTCCAGCTCCATTCTCTGCATCTGTGCTTCCAGATAAACCTTGATGTCGATGCCCTTGGCGTAGGAGGATGAGTTGAAGAAGCGTGAAGGGATTTTGGAAGCAATATCAGGTTCTTCACGACCAAAGCCCAGGTTGTAGAGGATCTCCTCTGGGTCCTCTTCATACAGGTCCAACAACTCAGAAACACTGGAAGATCAGAGGTTAGAATAATGTAATTCTGCAGAACATAAAATAAATAGATGTAGCTCAGAGGTTTTGGGTTCATAAGAGACTTAAGCTGTATGCTGATGATACGGTGGTAGTAGTGGTTTTTTTTTTAACACTGCTCCTAGTTGACTTGCATTGCTAAACAAAATCTGAACCTCAGAAAATCTGTGTCCCATCATTTTTATAAAGTCCACCTGCTGTGTGTGTTTGCTGTGATACTTGAAGATATCAGGGTAGAATTAACAGTGTACGGTGCTGAGTGTTTCGGTGTATGTGGTTACCTGGATACAGTGCCACTGCTCTTGCCCGAGCCAGTGGAGTTCATACTGCGCCCCTTCTGTCTGAACTGACTCCTCTTTTCCTTCGCCTGCAAACTAGTAGCATAACTATGATACAAGAGAGAAAAAAGAACATGAGGGAGTATATATGCTCTTATGTATGTGTGTGTGTGTGTGTGTGTGTGTATATATATATATATACAGGGGTTGGACAAAATAACTGAAACACCTGGTTTTAGACCACAATAATTTATTAGTATGGTGTAGGGCCTCTTTTTGCGGCCAATACAGCGTCAATTCGTCTTGGAAATGACATATACAAGTCCTGCACAGTGGTCAGAGGGATTTTAAGCCATTCTTCTTGCAGGATAGTGGCCAGGTCACTACGTGATGCTGGTGGAGGAAAACGTTTCCTGACTTGCTTCTCCAAAACACCCCAAAGTGGCTCAATAATATTTAGATCTGGTGACTGTGCAGGCCATGGGAGATGTTCAACTTCACTTTCATGTTCATCAAACCAATCTTTCACCAGTCTTGCTGTGTGTATTGGTGCATTGTCATCCTGATACACGGCACCGCCATTGGATGCACATGGTCCTCCAGAATGGTTCGGTAGTCCTTGGCAGTGACGCACCCATCTAGCACAAGTATTGGGCCAAGGGAATGCCATGATATGGCAGCCCAAACCATCACTGATCCACCCCCATGCTTCACTCTGGGCATGCAACAGTCTGGGTGGTACGCTTCTTTGGGGCTTCTCCACACCGTAACTCTCCCGGATGTGGGGAAAACAGTAAAGGTGGACTCATCAGAGAACAATACATGTTTCACATTGTCCACAGCCCAAGATTTGCGCTCCTTGCACCATTGAAACCAACGTTTGACATTGGCACGAGTGACCAAAGGTTTGGCTATAGCAGCCCGGCCGTGTATATTGACCCTGTGGAGCTCCCGACGGACAGTTCTGGTGGAAACAGGAGAGTCGAGGTGCACATTTAATTCTGCCGTGATTTGGGCAGCCGTGGTTTTATGTTTTTTGGATACAATACGGGTTAGCACCTGAACATCCCTTTCAGACAGCTTCCTCTTGCGTCCACAGTTAATCCTGTTGGATGTGGTTTGTCCTTCTTGGTGGTATGCTGACATTACCCTGGATACCGTGGCTCTTGATACATCACAAAGACTTGCTGTCTTGGTCACAGATGCGCCAGCAAGACGTGCACCAACAATTTGTCCTCTTTTGAACTCTGGTATGTCACCCATAATGTTGTGTGCATTGCAATATTTTAAGCAAAACTGTGCTCTTACCCTGCTAATTGAACCTTCACACTCTGCTCTTACTGGTGCAATGTGCAATTAATGAAGATTGGCCACCAGACTGGTCCAATTTAGCCATGAAACCTCCCACACTAAAATGACAGGTGTTTCAGTTATTTTGTCAAACCCCTGTATATATAAATATATATATATATATATATATATATATATATATATATATATATATATATATATATATATATATATACACACAGTATATATATATATATATATTAGGGCTGTCAAACGATTACAATTTTTAATCGCGATTAATCTCAGAATTTCATATAGTTAATCGCGATTAATCGCATTAAAAAAAAATCTGTGTAAATGTTATAGAAAACAAGGATTTTTAAGTGAAATGTTACAATTAAAATGGTGAACACATTTTATGCTAAATGTACTTATGTTAAAAACTGCTGGGACAAGAGAAAACTGTAAGGGAGTTTTATTCACTCACATACTAGGCAGTAATACTATCCAATGGTTTGATGGACGTTTCTACACGAAGTGAGTGTGTTTTGACCCTTTGGGGCTTCCATAGTTCATGGACAACGTGCTTGACTCAGCTGTCCGGTATTCTTTACCGTAACAGAATAAGTTAATAAAGTGTTCTGCTCCCGACAACTTGTGAATATAGCGTGTATTTATTTCTTTATTATGCAAGTGCAGATGCTACGACGCTCTTTTACATTTTGTTAACAAACCGCAAATGAAAAACGGTGACATGTCCGACATTAAAACGTTTGTTCTACCAGTCAAGTCTCAACATGAACTAGAATTTGCGTTAATGGCACTATTTATCTTAATCGCGTTAAATTGAGATTGCGTTAATGCGTTATTATCGCGTTAACTTCGACAGCCCTAATATATATATATACTGTATATACTGTATGTACATTTCTATACAATATATATAATATATAGAGAGAGTATACACATACATATAGGCCAGGTAGATGGATATTTTTTAAGAATGAAAGCTAAACTATGGCAATATTTCTTCAAGGTTACAATGGGTGTGGTCCTACCCAAAAACAGAGGACACAGACCGCCTAGAAATGTCATCAATCTGAATCTAATCTCAGTGGTGCTAATGGCCACACAGGACGTCTACATAGGCATGATTGGCTATGTCCTGGGAGGATGGCCAAACTTTCAGGGGGGTTGCGTTAGGAAGGGCATCGGGTGTAAAAACTTTAAGTCAGGTATTCCAACCAAAATGATTTAGCCCAAAGAAAGCATACTATTACATTTGTTATAGTACGAACAGGAACATTTAAACCAGAGCAACTTCAATTATCAGTATCATTAACAGACCTTAATAAAGAACATACTGATCAACCACAAGTTTTAATGTTGCTCCTCACTGAGGTGAACAAAAACTGACCAGACAAACACAAACAATAAAAATGATAAGGGTTTGAATGATATGACAAGATCTCTTACCAGTGGTCTGGCTTGGCCGTGCCGTTCTGGAGAAGATTGGCTATAGAAAAAAAGAGACAAAAAGAGTAAGATGTCACTAAACTGTAACCTGTTCAAATTGGTATAATCACACAGGATTTTCTTCCATATCCTTTTGTGTCATTTTTAAACTAGCCAATAAATATTTACTTATGCTGATAAAGAATTACTTAATGTTCTTTTGGCTAGCAGTGGTTTCCTTATGATAACTGCCTTTAACTGAGGCTAGAGTCATCTGTAGTTCCTGTCAATTCCTGAATGTGTGGAAAATTTGGAGATAATAGCCCTTATTGTGGTTCGGTGGAGTCCTAAAACCTTGAGATGAACTTGTTTTTTTTCTTTTACTTTTTACAGGATCCTCTGGAATTTCCTTTGTCCAGGCTTTAAGGTGACTGATGGTAGGCTTGAGGAAGAGTGAGATATACTGTATATACTCTACAGAGTTTAAATCAACCCCGACAGCTTACCAGTTATTATTAGTGGTGATTATGCATGGTTCTTTGTGTAATATGGTTTATTTAATGATCTGAAATCATTCAGCATGATTAATCTGCAGTAACAAGAAATCATAATGGGGGGGAATTACTTTTCCACAGTACTGTTTCTGTTAACATACACAACTTTCTAGATTACTTGGATTACTTAGCTGCCAGTCAGATTATTGGGATTATTAGCATGCAGTTCTAATAAATACATATATGAGTCATTTATCATTTACATTTTCAGCATTTAGCAGATGCTTTTATCCAAAGCGACTTACACATTGAGCGGAACACAATGAGCAGTTGAGGGTTAAGGGTCTTGCTCAGGGACCCAACAGTGGCAACTTGGTGGTGGCGGGGCTTGAACCGGCAACCTTCTGTTTACTAGTCCAGTACCTTAACCACTGAGCTATCACTGGCAAATCATCTGCAAATCATCTGATTTTTCATCTGCAAATCCCTTTGAAACCATAGTGTAGGTAGAGAAAGGACGCTGCTGATAAACTCAGTGCGTCGAGGAGGTGAAATGAGTTTGTCATTGCACTTACCCTCAGCTCCCAGGGACAGGTCATCTTCAAAGCTACAGCCGTTCCTTGGAGGACCTGCAAGGAAAATAAATCCAGTAAACCTGAAAAACTGCCATGATTAAACACCAACAAGTGACTAACAACTGGCGACTCAGCAGACTGGCGACTGTTCAGCAAGGCGTCACTACCACATTCCCATAGGTCTGGTGGGCACGTCTTATCTACACTGTGATCCTGATCAACACACGCTGTGTGTCTTGCTTTCAGTTCCAAAGTTCAAAAGGAGTGGTGGAGCAGAAAGTTACTCCAGCTGATAAATCTGCAGTATTTACAACGTCCTGAAAAAGTATTCAGCCCCCTGCTTTTCTATTAATTGTCCTACATACAAGCCCAATTCCAAAAGAATATCAAATCTTAACTGATATAAAGCTTTGGCTTTGCGTAGTAGGTTGAACAACTGTGTTTACTGACGATTATAGTAATTACAGAACAATTACAGATTGCAGTGCAGTGCAGTTTGAGAGATTAAAGCTCACCGCCATTCAGTGTTAGTTAGATTTCTCTATATTCTCAAATCATTTTAATAATAGTATGACCTGTAGATGGTCCAGTCCCAACATCTTATAACTGTGCATGGAGAATCGTTGTTTTCGAAACTGGTGGAATTCGATTAATCCTTACTAGTAAACAAATGTTACTGTTCCTTTTATACTAAAGACAGCATCACCTGTTTGGGTATTTTGACAGAATTTCTGGTCTTAACTCCCTCTCTCCAGTCCCAACATTTTTGGAACATGTTGAAGACATCAGATTAGGAATAAGCATCTACACCTATCAGGCATAACATTATGACCACCTCCTTGTTGCTACAGTATACTCACTGTCCATTTTATCAGCTCCACTTACCATATAGAAGCACTTTGTCATTCTACAATTACAGACTGTAGTCCATTTGTTTCTCTACATATGTTGTGCTGGTATGAGTGGATCAGACACAGCAGCGCTGCTGGAGTTTTTAAATACCGTGTCCACTCACTGTCCACTCTATTAGACACTCCTACCTAGTTGGTCCACCTTGCAGATGTAAAGTCAGAGACGATCGCTCATCTATTGCTGCTGTTTGAGTTGGTCATCTTTAGACCTTCATCAGTGGTCACAGGACGCTGCCCACGGGGCGCTGTTGGCTGGATATTTTTGATTGGTAGACTATTCTCAGTCCAGCAGTGACAGTGAGGTGTTTAAAAACTCCAGCAGTGCTGCTGTGTCTGATCCACTCATACCAGCACAACACACACTAACACACCACCACCATGTCAGTGTCACTGCAGTGCCGAGAATGATCCAACACCCAAATAATACCTGCTCTGTGGGGGTCCTGTGGGGGTCCTGACCACTGAAGAACAGCATGAAAGGGGGGTAACAAAGCATGCAGAGAAACAGATGGACTACAGTCAGTAATTGTAGAACTACAAAGTGCTTCTATATGGTAAGTGGAGCTGATAAAATGGACAGTGAGTGTAGAGGTGGTTTTAATGTTATGGCTGATCGGGGTACTTATGGAAAGACCATTAAATATATATTGCACAATTTGTTTTTTATTAGCATTTCACCTACTTTAATCACTTTTTAAAAAAGTATTCAGGCCTACTTAAATTATAGGACTATTTCTGATCTCATGCAACAAAACATCTGGCCAATAATTACTTTTTATTTACATTTGACAGAGTTTTGTCCAAAGCAACTTCAAATCGAGACAGAACAAGTTTAGGTCACTGAGGGGTAAAGACTGTGTTTAGGGATCCAGATGTGGCAGCTTGGCAGTGGTGGGGTTCAAACCGTTGACGTGGTCCAACTAACAGTCCAGTACCTCAACCACTAAGTTGTTACAGTCTAAAACTCATCCTAACTGCACTGGTGGACTAGTTGTTTTTAACCATTTAATAAGCATAATCAGATCATTCCTTTGTGGGGTCTGTTAGTATGGGTGGAACTGAGTAAAGTCAATCACAAAGCAGTGGTAAAAATATGAAGTTGTTTCCACACTGACCCTCTTAACATAGTCAGCAAACTGTAAAAGGGTACAATGCCGACCGACACCCAAAACTGTCGCACTGAGTAACTGTCGCCCTGAGTCAGTGACAAAGTTTGTTTATTAGGATTTTAACGTCATCAGAATCAGAATCAGAATCAGAATCACTTAATTTCGACAGGTATGTTACACATACGAGGAATTTGCTTTGGTGATACACTCAATGATACACACAATAGTCCACACAGTAGTACACACAATACACATAATAGTACAGACAATTACACATGTATGACATGTAACATAGATCATATTTAACAGACCCCACAGCACACGGACTGTTAACCAGTATTTACCAACATTTGCCCAACAGAACAACTTTGGTTAAAAAGTGTTACAGCTCTGGGGAAAAGTGTTACAGCTCTGTTAGCGTGTCTGGATGTGTTTGTTTTTATTGTCCTGAGTCTTCTGCCAGATGAAAGAGTTTGAAAAAGGTGATGTCCAGGATGAGAGGGGTCTGCTGTAATTTTGCCGGCACGCTTCAGCACTCTGCTGTTGTAAATGTCCTGAAGCGTTGGCAGACTACATCCAATGATCCTCTCCGCTGTCCTGATTATACGGTGGAGTTTGGCTCGTTCATGTGATGTTGAGGAACCAAACCAGATGGTGATGGACGATGTAAGGATGGACTCTATTATTGCTGTGTAGAACTGGATCAGCAGACTCTGGGGCAGGTTGAATTTCTTCAGCTGTCTCAGGAAGAACATTCTCTGCTGAGCCCTCTTGGTGATGGAGAGCGTGTTCTTTTCCCACTTTAGGTCCCTGGATAAGGTGGTGCCCAGGAACTTAAGTGACTCCACCACTAAGGCCATAGAGCCATTAATTGTGAGGGGGTGTAAGGAGGGTGCATTGCGCCTGAAATCCACCACCATCTCTACAGTCTTTTGTGTGTTGATCAGCAGGTGGTTGTCGCTGCACCAGGAGACCACCTGCTCGAATTCCTTTCTGTAGGCAGACTCGTCACCATCGGTTATGAGGCCCACCACAGTGGTGTCATCAGCAAACTTAAGGATCTTTACAGCTGGTTCCTTAGAAACACAGTCATTGGTATAAAGACTGAAGAGAAGGGGTGAAAGCACACAGCCTTGTGGTACACCAGTACTTAGGTTCCGCTGGTCTGAAGTGTGTTTTCCTAGCCGTACCTGCTGTGTCCTATTTGTCAGAAAGTCCATGATCCACCGGCAGATGGCATCCGGCACTGACAGCTGGGACAGTTTGACCTGCAGCAGCTCTGGCACTATGGTGTTAAAAGCCGAGCTGAAGTCCACAAACAGAACTCGAACGTAGGTTCCAGGACTGTCGAGATGCTGTAGCATGAAGTGCAGGGCCACGTTGACTGCATCATCGACAGATCTATTTGCTCTGTATGCAAACTGCAGGGGATCCAGTAAAGAATTTGTGATGGTCTTCAGGTAGGCTAGGAACAAGTGTTCGAAGACCTTCATGACTACAGATGTCAGGGCTACAGGTCTGTAATCATTCAGTCCAGAAATGTTCGTTTTTTTGGGGACTGGTATGATGGTCGATGTTTTGAAGCATGAAGGAACTGAGCAAAGTTCTAATGATCTGTTAAAAATGTGAGTGAAGGTGGGTGCCAGTTGATTGCTGCAGTGCTTAAGGGTGGATGGAGAGATTCCGTCTGGCCCAGGAGCTTTTCTCACCTTTTGTTTCTTAAACAGTCTGTTAACGTCCCGCTCGTTGATGGTTAAAGGAGCCGGGGACAGAGGTGAGAGAGCCATGGTGGAGGAGGAGGATGAAGAATTGGCTGAGAAAGGCTGAGAATTGTCCTTATTGTATTCGAATCTGCAGTAGAACTCGTTCAGGTCGTTGGTGAGTTGACGGTCATTCAGGACCTTGTAGTTAGTGATCTCTTCGAGGCCCCTCCAGACTGAAGTTGGGTCGTTAGCAGCAATCTGGCTTTTCAGCTTTTCTGAATATTCCTTTTTTGCTGATCGGATACCTTTCTCCAGCTTGTATTTGGCCTCTTTGTAGAGAACTCTATCTCCACTCCTGAATGCTGACTCCTTTTCCCTCCGAAGCTGTCGGAGTTCAGCCGAAAACCATGCTTTATTGTTGCTGTATTTTACCCGTGTTGTAGTAGAAATACAGCTGTCCTCACAGAAACTGATGTATGATGCTACAGTGTCTGTATATTCATCCAAGCTGTCTGTCGCCTCCTCAAAGACAGACCAGTTTGTGGATTCAAAGCAGTCCTGTAGTATTTCGATGTCTTCGCTGGTCCACTTCTTCACTGTTGTAATGACAGGCTTGTTAGTTTTGAGTCTCTGCCTGTATGTGGGAATGAGGTGAACGAGATTGTGGTCGGAATGTCCGAGAGCCGCACGCGTGACAGAGCGATAGGCATTTTTAACAGAGGTGTAGCAATGATCCAGAATGTTTCCTTCTCTTGTGGCACAGGTGACATGTTGCTTGTATTTCGGCATTTCTTTGGTAAGATTTGCGCTGGTAAAGTCTCCCAGGATGATGAGCAGTGAGTCCGGGTTGTCCCTTTCTACTTTCATTATCTGATCGGCCAGCAGTTTTTACATGTTTTACACTTTGGTTACATTCATGACAGGAACGGTAGTTACTCATTACACAAGATTCATCACTTCTCAAGGTTATATCAAACACAGACATGGACAATTTAGTATCTCCAGTTCACCTCACTTGCATGTCTTTGGACTGAGGGAGGAAACCGGAGCTCCCGGAGTAAACCCACGCAGACACGGGGAGAACATGCAAACTCCACACAGAAAGGACCCGGACCACCCCACCTGGGGATCGAACCCAGGACCTTCTTTCTCTGAGGCAACAGTGCTACCCACTCAGCCACCGTGCCGCCCCAATGACTAAAAGTGATGTTTAGAGATCAACATGAAAGAGGTAAAAGAGAATAGTAGTGTTGAGTGATTAGCTAAGTATCTGAGTAAAGTTGAGTAAAAATACAACAGGCATGTGACATAACAACAACAACAACAAAGCCTCATCGCTCGATTCCCAAACACACATCATCACTGAAGCAAGCACACAATACATGCAGCTCATACAGTCAACATGTTACAAGTCAGTCGAAAGAGAAAGAAAAGCTGACCTGAGAGTGCCGAACCTGTTACTAATGTGATAAAGAACCGGAAACTGAAACACTGAGCCATGTACAGTGTATCACAAAAGTGAGTACACCCCTCACATTTCTGCAAATATTTTATTATATCTTTTCATGGGACAACACTATAGAAATAAAACTTGGATATAACTTAGAGTAGTCAGTGTACAACTTGTATAGCAGTGTAGATTTACTGTCTTCTGAAAATAACTCAACACACAGCCATTAATGTCTAAATAGCTGGCAACATAAGTGAGTACACCCCACAGTGAACATGTCCAAATTGTGCCCAAAGTGTCAATATTTTGTGTGACCACCATTATTATCCAGCACTGCCTTAACCCTCCTGGGCATTGAATTCACCAGAGCTGCACAGGTTGCTACTGGAATCCTCTTCCACTCCTCCATGATGACATCACGGAGCTGGTGGATGTTAGACACCTTGACACCAGTTTTCGAAGGGAGGGGATCATGCTCTGTTTCAGAATGTCACAGTATATGTTGGAATTCATGTTTCCCTCAATGAACTGCAGCTCCCCAGTGCCAGCAACACTCATGCAGCCCAAGACCATGATGCTACCACCACCATGCTTGACTGTAGGCAAGATACAGTTGTCTTGGTACTTCTCACCAGGGCGCCGCCACACATGCTGGACACCATCTGAGCCAAACAAGTTTATCTTGGTCTCGTCAGACCACAGGGCATTCCAGTAATCCATGTTCTTGGACTGCTTGTCTTCAGCAAACTGTTTGCGGGCTTTCTTGTGCGTCAGCTTCCTTCTGGGATGACGACCATGCAGACCGAGTTGATGCAGTGAGCGGCGTACGGTCTGAGCACTGACAGGCTGACCTCCCACGTCTTCAACCTCTGCAGCAATGCTGGCAGCACTCATGTGGCTATTTTTTAAAGCCAACCTCTGGATGTGACGCCGAACACGTGGACTCAACTTCTTTGGTCGACCCTGGCGAAGCCTGTTCCGAGTGGAACCTGTCCTGGAAAACCGCTGTATGACCTTGGCCACCATGCTGTAGCTCAGTTTCAGGGTGTTAGCAATCTTCTTATAGCCCAGGCCATCTTTGTGGAGAGCAACAATTCTATTTCTCACATCCTCAGAGAGTTCTTTGCCATGAGGTGCCATGTTGAATATCCAGTGGCCAGTATGAGAGAATTGTACCCAAAACACCAAATTTAACAGCCCTGCTCCCCATTTACACCTGGGACCTTGACACATGACACCAGGGAGGGACAACGACACATTTGGGCACAATTTGGACATGTTCACTGTGGGGTGTACTCACTTATGTTGCCAGCTATTTAGACATTAATGGCTGTGTGTTGAGTTATTTTCAGAAGACAGTAAATCTACACTGCTATACAAGCTGTACACTGACTACTCTAAGTTATATCCAAGTTTCATGTCTATAGTGTTGTCCCATGAAAAGATATAATGAAATATTTGCAGAAATGTGAGGGGTGTACTCACTTTTGTGATACACTGTATGTGCATGGCCTGTTTTTTATTTATTTTTTAATTCTTACTATCTCTTTTATGCTGTAGGTAACGTATGTACAGTAGGTCGGCTGTTTTTGGCTCTGTGCTGCAGCAGGGATTAAGCATAAGCCTGGTTTACCTGTGATGACGTCGAACCTTTTGAATCTACACCCACTTCAACACAGATTAGATCTTTTCAGCAGTGACCTTGGTGACTTGCCCGATTCCAACACTCACACAAAAGTGCCTCAGATCAGGCAGCTATTTCTGGCTTCAGAAGCCATCATTTATTTTACCTTTTGGTTTTTAATTTTGGTATTATTATTATTATTATTATTATTATTATTACGTAAGTACTGTATGTGTGTGTGTGTTTTTGACACGCCTATTACCAACAGGTGTGTAACATTTTCTATATACCATAAAATATGTGTCTAACTTGGTGGCAAAAGTTTAGGGAAGCATGCAAGTTCCTATGTGAATTAAGTAACATCATAAAGACATGGTTTGGTAAATGAAGAGCTTAGGAACAACAATTTAAGGCTTCCCACAAAACTTTGAATTATGTCTGTGGGAATTTGTGCCCATTCATTCAGTCAAAAGTGCATCTGTATGACTGGCTACCGATGTTGCTCAAAAAAGCCTCAATTGACATTCAAGTTCATTCCAAAGCTGTTCAGTGGGACTGAGGTCAGGTCTCTGTGCAGGACACTGGAGTTTCTTTATACTGAGCTTTTCCTCCCATCATTACAGAGCTTGCTTTGTGCACAGGGGCACAGTCATGCTGGAACAGGAAAGGGCCTTCCCTAAAATGCTGCTTTAAAGTCGGAAGCATATAATTCCCCTTATGTAATTGATTTATTACCACTGTTAGCAATTGTTGTGGCTGAAACACTTATATTCAAAAATTAAAAACATGAAATGAAACATACACTATTGACACTAGTATTTACACACTAGCTAAATTGAAATCAAACTAGTCGTAAAATAAAAAGCCTACATGTATTTTTACTGACAGCTTTACCCTTGTCAGTTATTGTGGGTCCAGCGTTTGTGAGGGACATCAGTCTGTGCACAAATCAGGGGAATAAATGTTGTAAAGTACCCACATTTTTTGAGCTACAGACTTGTGGTGTAAGAATCTGGTCATATTAAATTAGTCACCATACAAAAAAATGACACCATGACTGACTGTAGGTCTTTGTATAACTATTTCACCTGCTTGTTTATTGGGACGTGAGAGAATACACTTCCTTATGTGTCGAAATATGAAGTAAACTCCCAAACAATCTTTGCTCCTCTAAAAAAAAGTTTCAGTGCATGAAATATGACTGCAGGGATTCATGTTCATTCAGAAGAGCATTAGTAAGATTGAAATCTTGCTTTTAGTCAATGTTCCAATACATGCCAAAACAGATATGGTTCTGTGCAGGCGATTTCACTCACCTTTGGTTGTACTGCTGGACTGTTCATCCAGAGATGCTCCGAGAGGAGTCCTGCAAACACAAACATTTCACATAGGTTACAACAATGTGGCTCTGTAGTTAGTGTGCAGATGCTAGACTGGCCTGCCTGCAGTCCCGATCTGTCCTCTGCTCCGCAAACGTCTGGAGCTTTACAATGCTTATTATAGAACATCGAGAACAACCAGACCAGGTTCTTAGTTCCCAGCGAAAAAAGTGACGTAACACATTGGCCCCCGTCCCAACTTTTTGAAATTGTGTTGCACCCATCAAATGTAAAGTATATATATACATTATATAAACAAGTATTGGGACACTTATTTATTTAAAAATTAAATTCTTTCGATTCTTTTAATTGTTTATTCTATTTTTATTGCATTTTCCAATTTTCATCCAAATCTTGTCTAGCCTATTTATCTATTTATCTAAATTGGCCAATTCTTGGCAAGCACAGAGTGTGGAAATTCAAGACAAAGTATTAACTAGGTAGCATGACTGCTAACACAATGTGGACAAAGTAACTAAACTAAGCCGCAACCTCTTTTTTTCTACTTTATTTTTTATTTCTGCATTTTCTTCTTAATTCTCCCAATTTTTAGCTTAGTCAATTTGTCTTCCGCTGCTGGAGGATCCCTGATTGCAGTCGAGGTGGGTATATTGCTGCTCACGCCTCCTCCGACCCACACACAGCCCCTTAGCGGAACCTGGGCGCCAAGCCGTGACCTTATAAATATATTAGTAGCAAACCTCCTGCCTTCAAACCAATGTCAGACAATAAAGTGAGTTGAGTCTGCTACATAACTGATGGCTGTAAATGTGTAGAGATGTTCCAAACTGTTTTTGTACTTCCCCCTGTAAACCAGTAGAGGCACTACAGCTAAAGTCTGAATAGAAATGCCTATGGTTTTAGAATGGGATGGAAAACAAGCTTATGGTCAGGTGTCCACATACTTTTAACCATAAAGTCAATGTTCTAATACTGTATCTGCATTTAACAGGTAAACATGTCAACGTTTAAGGATCAGTGCAGCAGCATTAATGAGCCTGTGCAATCAGACAGTGATGTCATCAGTCCATTTCTTTCTTTCTTTTTACTTTTCTCCTTTTATTTTACAGTGATTAATAGCCTTTAATAAATAAAGCACTGTGCCCCTGCTGCGGTTATCAAAACGATATAAAAACAATCCAATATTACTATTACTGGTTTTGATAACCAAACAGTGACACTTTTATTTGACTTTGCATATTTTATTGATCTGTGTAAAATAAAAGCCTAAATAAGAATTATTTCTTAGGTGTGTAGACTTACAAAACGTTGCTTTTGCTTTCAGATTCCACTTTCATCCAGACACCCGCGTCCTCCAGAATCATGAGAAACCAGACAGAAAACACACCAACATGCAGCGGCTTTACCGACCAACCATAAACTCCACGTCCCGCAAAACACCAACACAAACACTCCACAACCTCTGAGACATCCTATACATTCCTTCATTTCCACAAATCTACATATTCAGACTGTTTACCAGCAGAGAATCTGAATAAAAGTCCAGTGAAGAGTTGCAGCCATGTGTCCCCGCTGCCTCCTGGACTGCAGTGTGTACTCACGACGGAGTGCTGATAGAGAGGGAATGGTTTATTGACCGAGTGTAGGGTGTGAATGCTTAAAACCTGCCCCAACCACTCATATGCTCTGATCTGTTTGTCCGGGTCACATGATGAGTTGGAGAGTAATGTGACTGCAGAACTTTACTCAGAGGTGGCCATGTTTTTAAAGGGTCAAGGATCCATTCTGGGTTGAAATAAATATAATGACAACTGTTATATGTATCAAAGCATGATGGTGCACTTTATTGCCAAAAGTACACATTGTATCCGCCCCACTGGTCTATAAAATCTATTTGGGAAAGGCCCTTTCATGGGTTGAAAAGTTTGACGTGAAGGAACTTCAGTGGTATGCAGAAAAGCTCTGACCTCAACTCCACTGAACACCCACTTTTGGGAACTGGACCATCAATGGCGAGCTATGTCCTTCTGTTCAACATCAGTGCCTGACCTCACAAATGCTCTTTTGACAGATGCTCTCCAGTTTGATAGGGAAAGTCAGACTACAGGTGATAAGAAGTGGCGGAGGGAGCGTTTGGTGATCCAACTCTCCTTGATTAGATTGGGGGATCAGGTCACAATTCCAACACAATTCCACAATCGGGAACTGGAAACGACCATGACCAGATTGGGAGATATTGGGAAGGTCGGGAAATCCAGAATAAAAAAAAACCACACACACAATTGGTACAACTTACTTAGAATAGAACTAATTGCCTTGCCAGACCAGAAAACTGAACTGCACAATATACAGGAAGCACGAAAGCGTTCACACCAGATCTGAAACGTTCAGCAAGTCACCCAACAAGAACTGTATTTTATAGCCAGGCAGCCCAAAGCTCTTTGTTTCCCCCAGCAAGACCAATTCAGCTTCCACCACCACCATCAATCCTACTGACAGCATTAGCATGTGAATGCGGTGAGTTATGTAATCAGGATCTTACCTGCATTCTCTCAGCCAGCTGGTTATTTTGTTAGGGATCGGACCTGGAGAAAGAAAAGAAAAGACACGAGGGATGTTAACAGTGAGCCACGTACCCACAAAATGCATTAACATTCCTACAGTCAAACTCAACAATGGAGAAGCAAATGAAGCCCAACATTGTCAACCCTTTACAGACAGTCATGAGTCCATCATTAGCCTTGCGAGGTCAGACACTATACTCCTAACAGGACTCGGTGGTGTGATGTTATTGAATATTTTGGGTTTACAGTGAGCTAAAATTGAGCAGTGACTATACCTACAGGTTCCCAACTGAGATCCACAGCACATATAAAATATGTCAAACTTACGTTAACAAGTCTCAAAAGTGAATGTTTCAGAAACAGACTTAACATTTGATTAAGTTCTTTTAAAAGGGTTTTGATGTGCTGTTGTACGTTTTTGCATCTTTTTTCATGGGTAATTATTTATTCATTTATTGTTTAACGCCATGTTTACACTTTGGTCATTCTCATGGCAAGACAGGTACCTAGATTTTGTAGAGGTTATTTATTCATGTCCTTTGTCTAGTGTCCTTTCTGTGTTTAGTTCTAGATGTGTATTATCAGTCTTGTATTTTTTTCAAAATCGTCATGGGTACACAGCTGAGCATTTAGCTCCACTGCTATTAGACATTTCCCTAATGCTACAGAGTAGTCTGTGCTTTATGAAGTCAAGCCTACATGTTAAACTTTGCACATGTGGATCAGTGTTTTAGTAGAAAGGTAGAAAGTCTGATTAGCTTATAATAAGCATGCTAATGTTATCAGAAAGAGCCACTGCATCTCTATTCTCTGATTAGCATGTTTAGTTAGCACTTGCTCGAAGGCAAGCCATAGTCTAGTGGTTAAGGCACAGGACTAATAATCCAAAGGTTGCTGGTTCAACCACCACTGCTAGGTTGCTGCTGTTGGGCCCTTGAGCAAGGCCCTTAACCCTCAGTTGCTCAGACTGTAACTGTAATGTAAGTCGCTTTGGATAAAGGCGTTTACAAAGAAAATGTAAATGTAAAGACACGCATCAAGGCTCTTTTCTGTTCTAGCACCCAAGTGGTGGAATGAACATCCCCTGTCCTTTCATACATCTGAGTCTCTCACTGTCTTCAAAAAACGATTATAGACCCACTTCTTTACTAAGCATTTAGGCTTAGCAATAACATGCTCTTACTTACCCTCTATATCAAAATACAGAAGGTTAGTACAGTGGTACCATGAAACTTGACGTCAATTGGTTCTGGGAATGGCGTTGAGTTTAAAAGGCGTTGATTTGTAAGGTATTTTTTCCCATAAGGATGTATGGAAAACCCGGTAATGTGTTCCGTGGTCCTTTGGAACTGCATATATTTTAGGCTAATGTAAAATAATGGGGTTGATTTTGACACTTATACAGTGTATCACAAAAGTGAGTACACCCCTCACATTTCTGCAAATATTTCATTATATCTTTTCATGGGACAACACTATAGACATGAAACTTGGATGTAACTTAGAGTAGTCAGTGTACAGCTTGTATAGCAGTGTAGATTTACTGTCTTCTGAAAATAACTCAACACACAGCCATTAATGTCTAAATAGCTGGCAACATAAGTGAGTACACCCCACAGTGAACATGTCCAAATTGTGCCCAAATGTGTCGTTGTCCCTCCCTGGTGTCATGTGTCAAGGTCCCAGGTGTGAATGGGGAGCAGGGCTGTTAAATTTGGTGTTTTGGGTACAATTCTCTCATACTGGCCACTGGATATTCAACATGGCACCTCATGGCAAAGAACTCTCTGAGGATGTGAGAAATAGAATTGTTGCTCTCCACAAAGATGGCCTGGGCTATAAGAAGATTGCTAACACCCTGAAACTGAGCTACAGCATGGTGGCCAAGGTCATACAGCGGTTTTCCAGGACAGGTTCCACTCGGAACAGGCTTCGCCAGGGTCGACCAAAGAAGTTGAGTCCACGTGTTCGGCGTCATATCCAGAGGTTGGCTTTAAAAAATAGACACATGAGTGCTGCCAACATTGCTGCAGAGGTTGAAGACGTGCGAGGTCAGCCTGTCAGTGCTCAGACCATACGCCGCACACTGCATCAACTCGGTCTGCATGGTCGTCATCCCAGAAGGAAGCTGACGCACAAGAAAGCCAGCAAACAGTTTGCTGAAGACAAGCAGTCCAAGAACATGGATTACTGGAATGCCCTGTGGTCTGACGAGACCAAGATAAACTTGTTTGGCTCAGATGGTGTCCAGCATGTGTGGCGGCGCCCTGGTGAGAAGTACCAAGACAACTGTATCTTGCCTACAGTCAAGCATGGTGGTGGTAGCATCATGGTCTTGGGCTGCATGAGTGTTGCTGGCACTGGGGAGCTGCAGTTCATTGAGGGAAACATGAATTCCAACATGTACTGTGACATTCTGAAACAGAGCATGATCCCCTCCCTTCGAAAACTGATGGCAGTTTTCCAACAGGATAACGACCCCAAACACAACCTCCAAGATGACAACTGCCTTGCTGAGGAAGCTGAAGGTAAAGGTGATGGACTAAACCCAATTGAGCACCTGTGGCGCATCCTCAAGTGGAAGGTGGAGGAGTTCAAGGTGTCTAACATCCACCAGCTCCGTGATGTCATCATGGAGGAGTGGAAGAGGATTCCAGTAGCAACCTGTGCAGCTCTGGTGAATTCCATGCCCAGGAGGGTTAAGGCAGTGCTGGATAATAATGGTGGTCACACAAAATATTGACACTTTGGGCACAATTTGGACATGTTCACTGTGGGGTGTACTCACTTATGTTGCCAGCCATTTAGACATTAATGGCTGTGTGTTGAGTTATTTTCAGAAGACAGTAAATCTACACTGCTATACAAGCTGTACACTGACTACTCTAAGTTATATCCAAGTTTTATTTCTATAGTGTTGTCCCATGAAAAGATATAATAAAATATTTGCAGAAATGTGAGGGGTGTACTCACTTTTGTGATACACTGTACACTGAAAATAACACAAATATAATAAAAAAACAGTTAAAATCAATAAAAACATTATAAAACCTGCACTTTACCTTTACTTCTTAATTGTTTCCTTATGCTTCTTAATTAGTGGAGAGAACCAATAAGCAGTAATAATTAAGAGAGGTTTAGTGTTTCTATGTCGTTCTTTTAATACATTAATTCACATAAGGAGCTTTCAGACTGGATTTGACGGTTATGCCCCACAAATGCATATTCGTCTCGTATTCGCACTTTAATGACATCTCTAATAACGTGGTGGAGACAGAGACAGATGGATCAAGTACAGAAGAAGAGTGGGAACGTAAATTAAAGAGTAACTAACACTTTCTTTTTCTCAAGGCTCGTACATTCCCAAATCAGGGAAAAACCACCAGCCACAGGTACAGCTACACAGCTACAAATCATCCCTCCACTTTGATTCTTCATTCCTCCTAACCAGATCACATTGACCCCCCACAACACACACACACACACACACACACACACACACACACACACACTGCAGAGTCGGCCAGACTGAGCGACTGAAAGATGAGAGAAGTGTAAAACCTGTCTCAGTAGCTGATTCAGACTTGTCCTGCGTCAGGGGTTCCTCTGAATCCGGGGCCTGCCACGAGTCTCTGCTTTTCAACCATGCCTTTCTCCTGAGCGTGGCATCCTTCCAGGAGTGATCTCTGTCTGTGGGGGGCAAGCTGCATTCCTCCATGTCCTCCAGGGATGCTACAGTGGAAGACTAATCACCTGCAGACAGACAGATATTCACAGCGTCACTTCTCTGTTACCTAGCAGTGCATAAATGACTAGTTTGGATCCCTGGGGCGTGTTCATGGTACGGCCAAAAGTTATGAACAAATAGGGTGACCTCTATGTGATAGTTTCAGCTATAACAACAGCTGAAACACATGAACCCAATAATTAGGGGTTTGTCCATAATGAATTTGCACTGCGGTTCCAAATGACAGCACATGAGCAAACAAACACATATTTAAAATGTTCGGACACAAAGAGAATCATTTATCGCTGTGTGCGTACTCAGCATGTTGGTTTTCAAGAATGCGTCTTAAAAACACGATCAGTAACACCTCATTACAGACTCGATTGTTCAATTGACTTGTATAATACAGTTTTAATACAGCATGAAGCAGATCAAAAATAATCTAACTGAAATAATATAGAAGGTCAAATTTTGTAGACACATGGATGCATCAGCCAAAATAGTTTAAATATGTTATTTATTAACATTCAAACAGTTTGCGACCTTAAATTATTAAGTGCTGTCAGATTATTTCTTCTCCCGACTATCCTGTTTACTGTTCAGGACTTCAGGTTTCTTAATGACTCGTTCATTACTCCTTTAATCGTATCCGTCCATCTTCTTGCTGGCCGTTCTCTTCCTCTTTTACCTTCAGCTATTCAGAGCATAATTGCTTTTCCAATGAATTAACTCTCCATTTCACATTGTGTCCAAAATAAAAGCTTCAGTTTGGTTAACTGGGGTTAAGATAAGAGGTTTGGTTTGATTTGGTCAAAGGTCTATTAGACCTCTCGGTGGGTAGCACTGTCGCCTCAGAGCAAGAAGGTCCTGGGTTCGATCCCAAGGTGGGGCGGTCCGGGTCCTTTCTGTCTGGAGTTTGCATGTTCTCCCCGAGCTCTGGTTTCCTCCCACAGTCCAAAGACATGCAAGTGAGGTGAATTGGAGACACTAAATTGTCCCCGACTGTGTTCAATATAACCTTGTGAATTGATGAACCTTGTGTAATGCGTAACTACCGTTCCTGTCATGAATTTAACCAAAAAGTGTAAAACATGACGTTAAAATCCTAATAAACAAACAAACAAAGGTCTATTAGTGGTCTTCTTTGCCGTCTAGGCTACTCTCCAAAGTTTCTGCCAGCACCTAAGTTTAAAAGCATCGATATTCTTCCTGTCCAGAGCTTAAATAATCCAGTTCCAAATCCATCCAAACTCATGGAGCTGAACCCTAACAGTAAATTCTCACAAAATGTTATGCATGTTTAATTGCTGCATTAATAACAGAACTCATGTATCAGATGCTTTCCCTAAATAACTGTACCCATAGCCTAGTGGTTAGGGTACTGGACTAGTAATCAAAAGGTTGCTGGTTCAAGCCTCACCACTGCCAGGTTGCTGCTGTTGGGCCCTTGAGCAAGGCCCTTAACCCTCAATTGCTCAGATTGTATAGTGTAACTGTACTGTAAGTCAAATCAAGGTTTATTTATTGTAAGTCGCTTTGGATAAAGGCGTGTGCTAAATGCTGAAAATGTAAATGTAAATAACAAGGTGCAAGACTTAAAAGATGCAACACAATACAGAACAGACGCTCATACAGGTTTGATCACGCATTCTCTGCTGCACGGCTCATGTAAAACACCTCGCATCATGTGCACGCTCAGTCCTGCATGTCACAACAACACTTTCTAAACTGCATGACATGGAATTTCCCTCCAGAGCGTAACAGCAATCACACAAACAGCACCAGAGCGGCAGCTACTGAGCTAAACCGACATCGTTCTGTTCCATGAAAGTAAGACTCACCGCAGACATCAGCAGAAATACAAACACAGCGCAGACACAACCACGACACAGGCAGCATGATCCACCAATCCCATCAAAACCCAGTGAAGTCGAGCTTCCAGAAACCACAGAGTAAGTACGAGAGGAGGAGGAGGAGGAGGGAGGGATGGTGGGATAGAGGGATCTGGAAGTCAGAAAACGAGTAGGACAGGAAATGTCTGTTTGGGTGAAAGATTACATGCGGGTGCAAAGTCATTTCCTGCTTTCGGATCGCCGCTTTCTCTCAAAGGACTGGACACATGCGACTGAGTGAGACGTGTTTATCATCCCACGGATGGATGTTTTATCTCTACAGATCATCAGAGCCTATTAATAGTCTGTCTATTTTCAGACTCATTTTCATACATACGCAGGAAGAAAAAAGCATTTCACGCAAAGTCGTCCCACCAAATTCAATTAGTTTTGGATACAGTGGTGCATGAAGAGCTAGAATAAAAGAAATGATGCATAAACACATTTAAATTCATGACATTATAATTCACCCAACTATTATTGATTATACGACAGGTCGTGTTGAACATGATTTGATGAATCTGACATGCTTGTCTTTAGGGATGAGAATTATTTCATTTATTTGTTTGATTTGGATTTACTGCCATGCTCAGGACGTATTTGTGGCATTTATGGCATGCTAGGTATTATGTTTTAGTCTATTTAAAGTTTCTTTTCCTTATATTTCTTTATGAGTTCACTTTCATTTTTATTGTTATGGCTGCAAGATACGTTAGTGTCAACTTTTTGTATTTTCGTGTGTAAGGATTTCTTAGTGGTGTAGCTTAATTGTAGCAGAAGCGTAAGTGACATAAGTTTGTCTGTTTGTTTGTTTGCTTTTATAATGTAATGTTGTCATATCTATGACATTCACGGCAGGAATCGGTGTTCTATGCTGGTTTTATTTGTTTTGTATTATCTCTACATACCGATCAGCCAAAACATTAAAACCACCTCCTTGTTTCTACACTCACTGTCCATTTTATCAGCTCCACTTACCATATAGAAGCACTTTGTAGTTCTACAATTACTGACTGTAGTCCATCTGTTTCTCTGCATGCTTTGTTAGCCCTCTTTCACCCTGTTCTTCAATGGTCAGGACCACCACAGGACCACCACAGAGCAGGTATTATTTAGGTGTTGGATCATTCTCGGCACTGCAGTGACACTGACATGGTGGTGGTGTGTTAGTGTGTGTTGTGCTGGTATGAGTGGATCAGACACAGCAGCGCTGCTGGAGTTTTTAAACACCTCACTGTCACTGCTGGACTGACAATAGTCCACCAACCAAAAATATCCAGCCAACAGTGCCCTGTGGGCAGTGTCCAGCAATAGATGAGCGATCGTCTCTGACTTTACATCTACAAGGTTGACCAACTAGGTAGGAGTGTCTAATAGAGTGGACAGTGAGTGGACACGGTGTTTAAAAACGCCAGCAGCGCTGCTGTATCTTATCCACTCATACCAGCACAACACACACTAACACACCACCACCATATGTCAGTGTCACTGCAGTGCTGAGAATGATCCACCACCTAAATAATACCTGCTCTGTGGTGGACCTGTGGGGGTCCTGACCATTGAAGAACAGGGTGAAATCAGGCTAAAAAAGTATGTAGAGATACAGATGGACTACAGTCAGTAATTGTAGAACTACAAAGTGCTTCTATATGGCCAGTGATAGCTCAGTGGTTAAGGTACTGGACTAGTAAACAGAAGGTTGCCGGTTCAAGCCCCGCCACCACCAAGTTGCCACTGTTGGGTCCTTGAGCAAAGGCCCTTAACCCTCAATTGCTCTTCGTGTAAGTCGCTTTGGATAAAAGCGTCTGCAAAATGCTGTAAATGTAAATGTAAATGGTAAGTGGAGCTGATAAAATAGACAGTGAGTGTGGAAACAAGGAGGTGGTTTTAATGTCATGGCTGATCTGTGTATACTATGTATGTTTAAATACACTCGACAATAAAGGAGTTAAAGAAGTTCTGTAATATGGAAATTATTCCTTTGCAGACTTGACTGAGCATAAATCATTAATTCAGGTTGGTAAACACTGGCACTGCAGCTCCTCTTATATATGAAAAGCAAACATCATAAAATACGTCAAAGCTTTTGTTTTAGAGACTCTTATCACTTTAAGTAATCAGATATCAGTCCTGGGAAAAAATGAGAAACGGAGCCAATCCAGTCGTTTATCCTGAGAGGAAGAATAAAAAAAAAAAACAGACTTGGCACAGAGGACACAAATACAGGGGACACAAAGGAGGCTCGAAAATGTCAAAAAAAAATTTACAACACAATTTAACCAGGTTAAAAATGTAATAAAAACTGAACAAAGAAAAAAACCAAGACAGACACCATAAAGAGGCTCAGTTTGTATTGTTTGTTTATTAGGATTCTAACATCATGTTTTACACTTTGGTTACATTCATGACAGGAACGGTAGTTACTCATCACACAAGGTTCTTCAGTTCACAAGTTTAATATCAAACACAGTCATGGACAATTTTGTATCTCCAGTTCACCTCACTTGCACGTCTTTGGACTGTGTAAACCCACACAGACACGGGGAGAACATGAAAACTCCACACAGAAAGGACCCGGACCGCCCCACCTGGGGATCGAACCCAGGACCTTCTTGTTGCGAGGCGACAGTGCTACCCACCGAGCCACCATGCCACCCCAAGAGTCTCAGCCCTCACAGAAACAGTGACATTCACTAAGTGTGTGACACGATTGCTTTCCTTTTTTGCATCCAAATCAGTCATGGCCAATTGGAATTTTTCTCTTGTTGTTGCCTCCTCCCTCACCCCTAATTAAGGAGAACCTAAGCTGTCATGTGCCCCTTTATACACACACAGAAGATCGCTTCTTTTCACCTGACAGGGGCGAGGAATTAGAGCGTATCACAGTTACAGGCTACAGTATCGCACTTACACCAGCAACAAGGAATCCTCAAGGTCCCTCACCCTACAAACACACTTGTTTGAAAGCTGGGGTCTGAGTGCAGGGAGGGAGAGGGTTAAGGGCCTTGCTCAAGGGCCCAACAGTGGCTGCATGGCAGAGCTGGGATTCGAACTCTCAACCTTTCAGTTGATAGCTCAAAGTTCTACCCATTAGGCTCCCACTGTTGTGTAGGCACCCAGCCAGCTGATAGCAGAGCTAAGATTCAAACTTGAGAGCTCATGATCTCAGCACTAGTGGCACGACTGTTTTGGTTAGATTAGGGCTGGTATTCAGTGTATAAAGTGCCTTAAATAATAAAAAAGAAATTGATAATTCACAAAACCCAATATTGTAATGCCATATTGTATCATTTCCTCTATAAATTATAAACGTAATAAATATTATTATCTCTGTAACTGGGTTAAAAGTTAACAGCAGCAGACAAACTCACATTCCAAACAGCAGACAGACGCTACCAAATTTGGTAGGTTTTATTCCAGTACCTGAACTAGGAAATACGCCTAGTCCTGAAACCTGGTCTGTGGCTTTTAAATAATTGTAGCATGAAGCCAGATTACATGTGGATAAAGTGTGATTCAGATTTGTAAAGAGCCCAACAAAACCACCACAAACCAACAAAACCACCGTAACTGCATAAATCCTGTGAAAACACCAGTCAAGGTCTTATGTCTACACAAACATAGCTGAGTACACACACACACACACACACACACACACACACACACACACACACACACACAGATAGATAGATAGCACACATGCCTGGTTTCCTTGTGGAAAGTGAAAAATGGTGCGTTTCTATAAATACAGAGGGGAGGACGAGGTGCACCATTCTGTCCCGCTGTTATCAGCTCTATAAACACCAGGGCTTGTGTTAAGTACACTCTTTACTTTAAAAGGCTACAAACGTGGAGAGACAAATGAGAAAGTAGAGCTGCAGAACAAATAAGTGCTGGAACTGAACTCTGGGGGTGTTTGTATGAAGGGTGTGTTCACATAAAAATGACATTTAGTGAAGATCGGCTCATCTGAGAGTGTCGATTTTCTTCTGGAACTATCGGCAGGTGACATTCAGAACTAGCACGTTTAATTGTTTGTTTTTATAACACCATGTTGTCACATTTATGATATTCACGGCAGGAATCTGTGTTTTATGCTAGTTTATATCTTGGGTGAAGATTTCTTTAAATATATTGGGCGTGTGTAGTTTTTGTCTCTCTCTGTTGTATTTTGGGGGTTCGTTCAGGATGTGTTTTTTGGTGATGGGCGTCTTCTTCACAAAGTCTGGGGTCTTCTCCTAGTATTAAGTGTTGGTGTGTCGAACTAGCATGTTAATAATAATAATAATAATAGTAACGTCATCATGTTATTCACCACCAGTACGTGGAGTAAGGTAGATCAGTTAATGTAGAGATGACTAGAGATAAAACAATTAGCCTTTCTATGGCAGAGATATAGCAAGGTCAATTGAATGTGTTTGCTCAGCGGTTAAGGTACTGGACTAGTAATCATGAGGTTGCCAGTTCAAGCCCCACCATCACCAAGTTGCCAATGTTGGGCCCCTAAGCAAGGCCCTTTAACCTTAATTGCTTGAATTGTATTCAGTGATAAGTGTACACTGATCAGCCATAACACATCAGACACAGCAGCGCTGCTGGAGTTTTTAAACACTGATCACTGTCACTGCTTGACTGAGAATAGTCCACCAACTAAAAATATCCAGCCAGCTGGCCCCGTGGGCAGCGTCCTCTGACCACTGATGAAGGTCTAAGAAGATGACCAACTCAAACAGCAGCAATAGATGAGCGATCGTCTCTGACTTTACATCTACAAGGTGGACCAGCTAGGTAGGAGTGTCTAATAGAGTGGACAGTGAGTGGACACGGTATTTAAAAACTCCAGCAGTGCTGCTGTGTGCTGTGATCCACTCATACAGCACAACACACACTAACACACCACCACCATGTCAGTGTCACAGCAGTGCTGAGAATGATCCCCCACCTAAATAATACCTGCACTGTGGTGGTCCTGTGGAGTCCTGACCATTGAAGAAAAGCTGGGTGAAAACAGGCTAAAAAGTATATAGAGAAATAGATGGACTACAGTCAGTAATTGTAGAACCACAAAGTGCTTCTATATGGTAAGTGGAGCTGATAAAATGGACAGTGAGTGTAGAAACAAGGGGGTGGTTTTAATGTTATGGCTGATCAGTGTATGTTGCTTAAGTTTGACAAGTTTTGTGGTGTTGTATCCTGTACAGAGCACTAACTTCAAATTGGATCACTGACTGCACTGCCCGACATCACAAACACTTGATTGACTAAATGGGCCCCAGACACACTCCAAAATATTGTAGAAAGGTTTAATTCCAAAACCATCTGCATCCCTATTAATTAAAGTGCAACAAGCTGATGGTCAGGTGTCTACATACTTCTGGCGAATGGGTGTATTTGAAAATATGAGCTTAGTACAAAGCAAGTCTATAAAGACATGATGAAAGGCTTGGCTTAAAGTAAAGAAACTCAGTGTCCTGCACAGGGCCCTGACCTCAGACCCACTGGACAGCTTTGGAATGAACTAGAACATCCACTCAGGCTTTCTTGACAAACATCAGCACCCAGCCATACAAATCCTCTTTTGACTAAATGGGCACAAATTCCTATAGAAATACTTCAAAGCCTTCTCAAAATAGTGGCTGTTGTTATACAACCCCTGGCAAAAATTATGGAATCACCACTCTTGGAAGATGTTCTGTCAATTGTTTAATTTTGTAGAAAAAAAATAAATCACAGACATGCCACAAAACTACCATTTTTCAAAATGTCAACCTTCTGGCATTAAGAAACAATAAAAAAAAGAAACAAATATAATAGTTGTGGTCAGTCACAATTGCTTTTTTTAGATCAAGTAGAGGAAAAAAATATGGAATCACTCAAATCTGAGGAAAAAATTATGGAATCACTCTGTAATTTGCAGTTTAAAAACAAAACATCTGCAGCAGATTAGATTTGCTAATTATTCTTCAGTTTAAAAAGAGTGCTCACACCTCAGAGAGCTGTTGCACAAAGCAGATTGTCATGAATCATGGTTCCAACACAAGATATGTCAGTTGAAACAAATGAGAGGATTATAAAACTCCTTCAAGAAGATAAATCATTGTGGAATGTCGCAAAAGATGTTGGTTGTTCCCAGTAAGCTGTGTTTAAAATCTGGACCAAGTACAAACAAAATGGGAAGGTTGTGAAAGGGAAGCATACTGGTAGACCAAGTAAGACATCAAAGCATCAAGATAGAAAACTTAAAGCAATATGTCTTGAAAACAGAAAATGCACAACAAAACAAATGAGAAACAAGTGGCCGGAAAGTGGAGTCAATGTCTGTGACTGAACTGTAAGAAATCACCTAAAAGAAATGGGATTTACATACAGAAAAGCCAAACAAAAGCCACCATTAACACCTAAAAAGAAAAGAACAAGGTTAAAGTAGGCTAAAGAAAAGCAATCGTGGACTGTGGGTGACTGGATAAAAGTGATCTTCAGTGATGAATCGCGAATCTGCATTGGGCAAGGTGATGATGCTGGAACTTTAGTTTGGTGTCTGTCCAATGAAATTTATGAAGATAACTGCCTAAAGAAAACATGTTAATTTCCACAGTTGTTGATGATATGGGCCTGCATGTCGGGTAAAGGCACAGGGGAGATGGTCTTCAATAAATGCCAAAGTCCACATTGAAATTTTGGACGCTTTTCTTATTCCATCAGTTGAAAGGATGTTTGGTGATGATGACTTCATTTTTCAAGATGATAATGCATCTTGCCATAGGGCAAAGGACGTGAAAACTTTCCTTCAAGAAAACATATAATGTCAATGGCATGGCCTGCAAATAGTCCGGATCTCAATCCATTTGAAAATCTCTGGTGGAAATTGAAGAAAATGGTCAATGACAAGGTTCCAACCTGCAAAGCTGATCTGGCAACAGCAATAAGAGACAGTTGAAGGCAGATTGATGAAGAATACTGTTTGTCATTAGTTAACTCCATGCCTCAGAGAGTTTAAACCATTATAAAAGCCAGAGGTGGTGCAACAAAGTAATAATGGTGCAGTGTTTTCTAATGATTCCATAATTTTTTCCTCAGATTTGAGTGATTCCATATTTTTTTCCTCTACTTGATCTAAAAAAAAGCAATTGTGACTGACCACAACTATTATATTTGTTTCTTTTTTTATTGTTTCTTAATGCCAGAGGGTTGACAGTTTGAGAAATGATAGTTTTGTGGCATGTCTGTGATTTATTTTTTTTCTACAAAATTAAACAATTGAAAGAACATCTTTCAAGAGTGGTGATTCCATAATTTTTGCCAGGGGTTGTAGCTGATAAGATCACATAGAGGTCACACTACTTCACTAGCATTTGTTTTTAAAATGCGATGTCCAACAAACTCATGGTCAGGTGTCCAGATATTTTTGGCCATGTTTTTGGCCATATTTTTGGCCATATTTTTAGCATAAACAAAGCTAGCGACTCTCTAACTTGCTGACACACTTAAACACATCCATCCAGATGCTCTTCTCATTAAAGTTGTTCTTAGACACATAAAAGCATGGGCATGTGTTCAATGACTTAGCAAGTGCGTGGCTGTAAGAACGCATCCTGCTCAGGGAGGACGAGAGGAAGCAATCAGGCTGCTTCCATCACGTCCAGCTGGTGTGTTTTGACAGTGATGATGAGAGACAGATTAGACAGATACGACGTCCAAAATTTGCTCCAGACGCATTTCTCACGAGAGACGACACAGAACACGATATTACAGTACCAGAACACAGAGTTAATATCAACAAACCGGCTCTGAGGATCCACAATGATTACTGTACACTCGCTTTCACACTGAACAAGCAAAACATTATAACACCTGTACAGTGTGATGGGGGAGAATGGTATGTCAAAATAACAGTGTACCATGATAATAGTAAATAAAGTTTGACCTAGATTGGGGCATTTTGTCACTCAGAACTGGATAATTCAATAATTATGCCACTCAAGAATTGTTAAACAGTTGTGACACAATTCACACACCCACTTTAACCATCTGAAGCACAATTCCCAAGCAACCAAAAAGTTCCCAGTTACAAGGTCACTGCAACCAACTGCACAACAATTCCACAATGTAACCAGCCTGAGCACAATTCCCAACCACAATGTAACCACCCGGAGGACAATTCCCAACCACAAAGTAACCAGCCAGGACAATTCCCATCCACAATGTAACCAGCTGGAGGACAATTCCCAATGACAATGTTACCAGCCAGAGGACAATTCCCAACCACAAAGTAACCAACCGGAGGACAATTCCCAACGACAATGGCACTGAAAACAATTCCAAACAATATCAACCAACTGGACAACAATTCCCAACCACAATGCCATTGACAACTCAGAGGACAAATCCTAATCCTATGCCACTAATACCAGCCGTGGGCCGTGCCAGTTAAAGCTCCACCACTGCCAATTTCAACCTTCAATGCTAATGAAAACACCCTCATGAATGAGGTTTTACCCTCCTCATCTCCTCTGGTCACCTAAAAACTTTAAACATGACAGTGTAATTTCACCATCTGGTCACTGCCACCAACCCCACCCTCGATCGAGGAGAGTCGAAGCTTCCACGAGTCAGGAACGCAGCTGATCGATTTTTTTTTACCTTTCAGGGGCGGGGCTTAAATGAATGCAGCCAGGGGCCACACACACACCAGCAATGAAGAAACCTGTTTGTCATTGTGCCTCCTCTAGAGACACACCTAGAGTCAATCGATAGTATAAGAAGAGAAAATTCCTTTCAAGCTTTCAAAACCAGTGGATGAGGAAACGAGAGGTGAAGGTAGAGAACATCCACAACAAACACCTGGATGTTGAAGTCTGTAGCATCAGAAAGATCCAGCACTCGCCGGCTGTTTCTGTTCAAACGTCAGGAATAAACAAACACTGCTCCTATTAGCACTAATCATTCCCAAATAGCAGAAATCTGCTTCCAATCTTTACGGGACTATTTTTAAAAGGCCGGCGACACAGAACCCCCACATACAAGCTCCCACTGCTGACCTCTTTTAGACAGAACAGAGCATGGAGTGGTTCCCACATTGTGTGCCAGGCCTGAGAGTCAGGCATTCGTGACTGAGACAAACAATGAAAGGTCAGGAGTCACATTTTATTACACGGTCATTATGATTGGCCATTAGTTGTAAACTAATTTTAATTCTTTAAAAGTAATATTTCACTTTTTACACACCTATTATAAAAAGGTTGGGACAGTCACAAAACTTAATGATTTGAATTCTTTTTTAACCTGTGTTTAATTTAAAACGGTACACAGGGCACTCAGATGAGGCAGCGACAAAGTACGCTAGCTCACCAGAGTTGGGGTTTCGAATACATCGTATCGAATCTCACCTCTGCCTTTCCGACTGGGTTGGGCGGCAGTATGAACAACGATTGGCTGTTGTTCATGGTTAGGGGTAAAAAGTCGGATCACAGGTCCTCATAACTGGTGCGACTGCGGCCCCTGCTGGCTGACTGATGGCGCCTGCACAGGGCTGAGGAATAATGCTGATGAGGGTGTGGCCCTCCGTACACAGTGCCCGTCAAGTATATGAACTCGACTCGTGTGCGTACCGGAGGGGGCGCATGTCAGTTGAGAGGCGTCCTCAGTCAGCGGTGAAGGGTCGAATCAGTATAGAGGACGCAATCAGTGTAAATTGGACATGACTAGACTGGGGGATAAAATTGGGGGAAAAAAGAGGAGGAAAAAATATTTTAAAAAACGGTACACAGGGCACTCAGGTTTTACACGCTAGCACACTACTGCGGAGTGTTCAAACTCCCGAGTTCAAACCTCATTTAGCTTAGCGCGGCTCTCCATATGTGATATGGCTCTGTGAGGGAACCCAACACTGGTAGGTGATAAGAAGCGGCCACAGGTTGGACACGCGCCAGGGAGGAAAACCAAAGAATAACAGTTCCCAGAAAAGATATTAAATGTCTCAACTATTTGACTTGTATTGTGTATACACTGATCAGCCATAACATTAAAACCACCTCGTGGTTTCTACACTCACTGTCCATTTTATCAGCTCCACTTACCATATAGGAGCACTTTGCAGTTCTACAATTACTGACTGTAGTCCATCTATTTCTCTACATACTTTTTTAGCCTGCTTTCACCCTGTTCTTCAATGGTCAGGACCCCCACAGGACCACCACAGAGCAGGTATTATTTGGGTGGTGGATCATTCTCAGCACTGCAGTGACACTGACATGGTGGTGGTGTGTTAAGTGTGTGTTGTGCTGGTATGAGTGGATCAGACACAGCAGCGCTGCCGGAGTTTTAAATACCGTGTCCACTCACTGTCCACTCTATTAGACACTCCTACCTAGTTGGTCCACCTTGTAGATGTAAAGTCAGAGACGATCGCTCATCTATTGCTGCTGTTTGAGTTGGTCTTCTAGACCTTCATCAGTGGTCAGAGGACGCTGCCCACGGGGCGCTGTTGGCTGAATATTTTTGGTTGGTGGACTATTCTCAGTCCAGCAGGGACAGTGAGGTGTTTAAAAAAACAATAGCGAGTCACACTGTGTACGCTGAAAATGCTTCCGTTATTGTGTAATAACGTAGTGAAAGTCATCAATCACGATCTAGCCAAAGCCTTAGTTCTAAAGAAACACCAGTTATTCGTGCTTACAGTTTGTTTCTGAAAACATTAGAAATTACCAGGAATCTCTTCCTTAACCAGCAGACATTTAAAAATAAACACAGTGTACCGAAAGAAACACGCATGAGTTACAAAAAAAAAAAAGGTCAAATTATATTGATCCGCCAAGATCAGGTCGGGAAGTTAAAAAGTCTCGATGGTAGCATCGGCCTTTCTGTGCATAACAAGGTAAGACTTGTTGAGCGGTAAGAAAACTGTTCAGTGCCACGACAGCCCTGTTTCCCCCTCAGCAGAAGCACAATTCTCAGATTGCTGCCACCCTGACCGACCTTTATTACTGATATTTAAAGTTCAGGTATCACGGCCTACTGACGCACAGCCATCTATTGTGATATTGTTTCAGACAGCATGGCTAAATGGCATGTAAAGTAGGTACTAGTGAAAAATCCTTTCCTGCATCCCTCCCTGGAGTCCCACAGGGCTTGCTTACGAGTCCAAACTAAAAATATTTTTTTTTATTATCGGTCTATCAATGAAAACAATGCAGCGTGGGTAGAACAGCATGAGCAGCTCTTATCAAAGGATGGAGTGCCTGCTTTAACTCAGAGTGCCCATATAGCAAACACTACCATTTTAAAGTGCATCTCCAAAACACCAACAAGAAAGGAACATGAGATGGAAAACAAATGACCAATCAACTCAATATTTTACACAATATTTTTCACAATATTTTATACAATTTAATGCTCCCAACTTTGTAGGAACAGTTTGGGGATGGCCCCTTCCTGTTCCAACACGACTGCGCACCAGTGCACAAAGCAAGCTCCATAAAGACGTGGAGGAGCGAGTTTAGTGTGGAAGAACTTGACTGGCCTAAACAGAGTCCTGACCTCAACCCGATAGAACACCTTTGGGATGAATTAGAGCGGAGACTGCGAACCAGGCCTTCTCGTCAAATTTCACTCGAAACAAGCAGTTAAACTGTCAAATTCATCCATTATTTATAACTGAACTGTTTACTAAAGTTGAGACGTTACTGATTCCCAGGAAACAAAACACAGAATAATACAGTTCCGGTGAAATATCTGTTGTTATTGCTACACATTGCTTTACCCAATCAGATTGCAGGTTGTACTATCTGTTGTGTAATTCCTGGTTAAAAAGGCTTTATGATTTGGTACACGTATTTAAAGAAAAGAGAAAACCAAGATGTTCTTGATTCTCCACTCAATAACAAAACTAGACAGGACGTGTCAGTGGGCAATGTAGCTCTGGTCGTCCTTTTGATTATAACAGGTGACATACTGCGTACACTAATGGCCCTCTGGGTAAAGCTTCAGAGTTTCAGTCTGAATGCCAACATTAATCCAGACTACATACGATTCAGCAAGTTCTTATGAGCATGAGCTGATTACAGATCAACAGGAAGTACTTGTTCTTTCTCATGTAACAGAGGGTCTGTGGCATTATTTTAAAAGTAATGAAATGTCATAAGAGATCAAAGTTACCCCAAGAGGAGGACAAAAAAAATCCTGCAAACCAGCCAAAGTCAACAAAAGTGAATCAAACCACTCAACATGCTGAAACTGTAGGACTGACGAGGTCAGACTAACAGGGTACGAGCCAGAGTAAAACTGTGTTAATTCCATCATCAAATCATCCGAGGTAAGTGCTTCATCACTGTCAGGGCTGGAATTGGTCAATAACCAAACTATAACTGCAAAAGATGTGGACAGATCCTGGATGGGACACCAGTCTATCACAAGACATCAAACTCTCTTCTCACTTCTTCACTCATTTAAAATGAAGGGTATTTAGAGAAGCCAATCCACTGACTGGAATTTTTTGAAAGGTTGAAGATTAACCAAAGTACCAAAGTAAACATGCTCAAATCTGCAACGACTAGTGATGTAACGATGCACCACAAGACAGTTAGAAATCAGTGCACATGTGCCACGATTCAAATCGGTTATTCATTTAAGATGAATCGATATTCACTTTAAACAGCAGAGGACGCTGGTGCTATTCACCTCGCCTGGTTGATGTCACTACAGGGTTGCCAGATTCGGCATTTTCCAGCCAAATTTATTTATGTGAGGATACTTTCTTTATTTGTATTATTAATTTATTATTCATTTATTTATATAATGTTGAATTTGTTTTAAATGTTCATTTCAGTTTTTTTTTTTCACACAATAAGCATTTTTTGGGATAGTTTGTACCTACCTCAGAAATAAAAGGGCATTAATTACTTAGATAAATAAAAGATAAGCACAAATACAGTATTTTATTTTTTAAAGAGAAATAATAAAAGGAAACTTTGTCATAACTTGTCTTAAATTTCATTTTGTTTAAAAAAAAAAAAAAGAAAAAATCGGGAACAATCCGGGGTCTCTATTGTCGTATAATGTGCTTAATAATTTTCAATAAGAGACAGATCTGAACTGAAGTCAGGCAGGTCTAGCACCTGCACTCGTCACACACCCCCAACTTTGCACTGTGCTTTGTGCTGTAATCAATTAAATACTGTATGAGACATGGTACTTAGTGTCCCAACTTTTTTTTTAAAGGGTTTGTGTGCTTTGGTAGCGCAGCAGTAAAACACATCAGCCCACCAGTGCTGAGATTTCAAGCTCTCGAGTTTGCGACCGTGTGCCTGCACAGACATCACGTGTATGAGGGAGGCCGGGCCGAATTATCAACACTACAACCAGATCAGTCTGTTGACTGGTTTAAGTCCATGTGGGTTTCCTCCAGGTAGTCCAGTCAAAAATATTTGAGAAGAGAGTGAACTGTTGATTGTGTTAACCTGGGCAGGACTCCCGTTCATCGCAGGACATGTTCCTGACTCTGGCACAGTTTTTGGGTGGCACTGAACCCACGGGGGACCAGAAGGAAGCAGTAAGAGGAACTAAATGAATTCATGTGCTACTACACAATATATTCTTGTGTTCCGCTCTGCTCTTGGCAGCTCCATTCTGGCAGTTTGCCGTTTCCGTTGCCTCTTTGTGCTCCTGCTTAGTGGCACAATTTGTATTCAGCAGTGTTTCTCCGCACCCAGAAGTGAGCCTGGGCATGCAGAGGGATCGTGAGCCAACAACACAGAAACAAACAGGTCATGCAAACATGCTTCAGGCTTTACACACTAGCTGATTTTATAGCAGAAATTAAAGATTTTCATAAGAAAAGAGTACATGTCATATTTATGATATTCATGGCAGGAATCAATGTTTTATACTAGTTTTACTGTATCATTATTAATTATTATTAATGCCTTTATCCAAAGCGACTTACATTACAGTTACAGTATACAGTCTGAGCAATTGAGGGTTAAGGGCCTTGCTCAAGGACCCAATAGCAGCAACCTGGCAGTGATGGGGCTTGAACCAGCAACCTTCGGATTCCTAGTCCAGTACCTTAACCACTAGACTACTGCTTATTTCTGGGCGGCACGGTGGCTCGGTGGGTAGAACTGTCGTCTCACAGCAAGAAGGTCCTGGGTTCGATCCGCAGGCAAGGCGGTCCGGGTCCTTTCCGTGCAGAGTTTGCATGTTCTCCCCATGTCTTGATGGCACCTGCACAGGGCTGAGGAATAATGCTGATCAGGGTGTGGCTCTCCGTGCACAGTGCTGATCGGTATATATGAACTCGTCTGTACTGAGCACGTGTCGGAGGGGGTGTGTGTCAGTTAAGAAGCGTCTTCAGTCAGCGGTGGAGGGTTGAATCAGTGGACGATGCAATCAGGGTAATTGGACACGACTAGATTAGATTGCGCTTCAAACCACCTTGACTGATAATTAAAATTAGCCCAATGATACAAATGTTCTCATTGAACTGATTGAATAATGACACTTCATTTCTGAAGCCATAGTTTCCTCTGTGTACCTCCGTTATCTCCCAAAACCATGCAGAAGGTGTAATGTAATGTGCACACTTCAGCAGCAGGTGTCGTTTAACCCAGTCTCAGGTAAACAGGAGGGGGGGATGGGGGTGCTGTGTAGCATCAGTATGCTGGAGGAACTCAATCTGCTATAGAAGAATGCAGGGAAACCACATAGTTTTCTCTCGTACATGCAGCAGAACAAATTACCAGCTCTTTTCACTCTCGTACCAGACATGAGAAGGTAATGAGTGTGTGTGTGTGTGTGTGTGTGTGTGTGTGTGTGTGTGTGTTAAAAAGAGAGAAAGTTTACTGTGCAGGCTAACATCATGTCCTGTACACACATTAGCATTACAATGTTTAATCATTAGCCCAATGGGGTCAACGCTCCAGACTTCAGGCTCAAGAGTGGGAACAAAAACATATGGAACAATCAAGATGAAAATGCAATGGCAGAACTGAGATGGACACACACACACACACACACACACACACACGTCACGTGTTTCGTGAATTTCGGTTCATAATCCGAAATTTGTTCGTACGTTAAGTTGAAAAAAATCGCTTGTAACCTGAAATGTTCGTATGGTAAACGGTTCGTAAGGCAAGGGTCGACTGTATACATATATTTCAGATGTAAAATCTGAAATATAGGTATATGCTGTAAAATCATGCAAGCCCACTGACGCCGAGAACCCCGGCACCATCAGCTGGTTGGTCATCTACACATACAAGATTGGCTGGGGAAAGGGGGGGTTGGGGGGCAGCTGATTGAGCCGCTGACCATAATGAATCACTGTGGTGAACCCCTTAATACAGGCACAGGCCAAAAAAACCCAGAAAGAAATATTAGATTTTTGGTTTCTTAGGTTTAAAAAATATTTTTCTGTTATTGTAGTATAACATCTAATAATTACTTTTATTTTCACTCCCCCCCCATCTCTATAATACGACGGTATGTGTTTGTGTGTGTGTGTAAATGTTGACGTGTCGGTTCCAGTAACTGACAGGTTTGCGTTGTTAGAATAATTTGCTTATCTAAACCAATGATCTGACCTGCAGTAGCCTGTAGTTAACAGAGGCTTTCTGTACATTCTTCCTCACCCTCCAGTTATACCGAGTTTTACTTTCCTCCTTCCTCATTTCTTTTGTTTTTACATTCGTCACCCTACATGGTTTCAGATCCTCATAAAAGAATTCTAGTGAGTCTGGATCCAGACCGTGCTCAACTGCGATCAACTAATGCCATCGATCGTCTCATGTGACTTTAGGTTACAAGTTTTACACCACCGGTGAGCAACAGAACACTTATCAGCGGGTAAATCCTAAATCTTGTTTATGTTTGATCACAGGATGATTTATGTTACATGTGGAGCGTGAAAGGCATTGGTCACAAAAACAAAACAAAACATAACACTGATTAAATTGGGTGAGACAAAATCAGTGATTCCAATAGATCAAAGTAAAGAACCAAAACAAAACATTAGGGCTGCCACTAACGGCTATTTTTCTATCGATTTATCTATAGACTATTTTATCAGTTAGTCGATTAATCTAAAGTTTAATTTTCCTTCAAAAAATTTAATTCAGAATCTCATTTAAACTTTTATTTTAACAACAAACTGTACAGCATAATAATATGGCACAAAACTAAATGCAAACAGGGTTTATGTCCATATTATCACATTCTTAAGAGCTTCATATTAAAGAAAGTGCATCATGTGTTTATGGCGTTCTGTACACAAAGCACAGAGCTTAAACTTATAGCAGAGATAAAATAAGTCCAACGTACAGTAAAGACAGAATGAGCCCAGATTCTAACCTACACATTCATTCAAAACTTAATTTAAAATTCTAAGCGATGTAAACAAAGGGGTAAGTGTTAATTCACATGAGAAGCTTTTTGCGCTTTCATCGCTGTGTCAACCGCAAAAATCACGAGCCCAACAGAGCAAGTGCGCAGCGCATGTCAATGCGCTCTAACTAAACTCGCTAAGGAATACGGTATTCCAAGATCTCCGCGATTAATAAGGTTAATGAAACAATATAGAAGTAAAAATGTGCTCTAACTGAACTCGCTAAGGAATACGGTATTCCAAGATCTCCGCGATTAAGAAGCTTAATGAAACAATATAGAAGTAAAAATGTGCTCTAACTGAACTCGCTAAGGAATACGGTATTCCTAGAAATAATGTAGACGTGCAACATCGCACTAGTGCTGCTGTGGTACCATCAAAGCAGTGTGTACAAACCACAGTTTTGTTTTGTGCCAGTTGTTAGTATTCTCAAACTTTTATTGATCTGGGTCTTAGAAAACCTTTAGCTTTTTTTTGAAAGCTCTACAATCAGCTTCTGACTGCTGCAGATGGCATTTTTTAAGACTGCCGCCAAGCAGTGACTGGACCAAATACGACTTAGGTCATGCACACAGCAAGTAGTGCTGAAGGAATCATATAAACGTTTATATGAACGGAAACATTGTAGAAATGAAAAATGATCATTTATAAGCATAGTTTTAAACACGATGCATCGACTTAAAATATTGACGTATTGACGCATTTTTAGCGTCGACGTCATCGACTAGGTCGACCAATCGCGGCAGCCCTACAAAACATGCACCACCTTATAAATTACCAATCATACAAATCATAACAATCAATGTTTGACCTTTAGGAAGAAGAAGAAGAACCTCTATTGCCATTATACCTGCGTACAACGGAATTTAGTGTGACACCCTCCAAACAGATAGAAGGAAATTATTTATATTACATCTGAATGTTTCCAAAGGAAAAACCAACACAGCAGAAGTATGGATAGCAAAAATAAAATTAATTATTCATTATTCATTATAAGACTGTGTGTATAAAGTGGCTGTGCACAGATTAGGATATTTACATGTGTAGAAACATTAAACTCTGAGTAAAGTCTGTAAAGCTACAGGACAAATCGCACGAAAGGAAAAAAAATATATAAAATCCTCTGACTTTTACCATGATTTTCAAAAATTGCACAATCAGGCTGCCTAGGTGGCGCAGTGGTAAATCCCGTTAGAACACCAGGGCTGGGATTTCAGATACATCGTATCGAACCTCAGCTCTGACATTCGCTCGGGCTGGGCAGCTACATGAACAACGATTGGCTGTTGTTCATAGGGTGGGACAAGTCGGACCAGTGTTCCGCATAACTGGAGCAATTACGACCTCTGCTGGCTGATTGATGGCACCTGCACGGGGTCGAGGGTCAGGTTGTGGCTGTCCGTGCACAAAGCTGATCCGCATATGAACTCTCCAGGGTTCAGAAGGACTGTGTCTGTGTGAACACAATTCTGCAGTAATGCCACCCTTTTCCACGGGTGTGTTCCCAAACCCACTGCAACCCTGACCAGGATAAACTAGTGATAAAACATGTAAATGAAACATACCAAAACATGACCACATCATCTGATTCTAATTTGTTTAGAATTAGTTTGAACATTTAAATATGTTTAATAAAAGCGCAGTCCGCCCAGGTGGCGCAGCGGGAAATTCCGCTAGCACACCAGCGCCGAGATTCTGAACTCGTCAGTATAAAACTCGTCTTTGCCATCGGTCGGCTGGGGGCCATCTAGCAGGCATAATTGGCAATGCCTGCAACAGATACTAATGGGCCACCGTATCTGCAGGGTGGGGGCCGGACTATGTGTGGGTGGGTGGGTCTTCATACGCTGTGTAAGGACCCTGATTGGCGGAAGAGACACCTGTGCAAAATGCAGGGGCGAGAAGAGGAGGGCTGTACACGTGTCGGAAGAGGCGTGTACAGCGACGTGCTCTCCTCGGATGCAATCTGGTATCTCTCAGCAGCGGAAGACAAATTGAGTGTGCTAAATCAGGAGAAAAATGCGTTTTAAAAAATAATTAAAAAGGCCCAACTTTTTCGTATCATAATACAAGCATCAAGTTTATTTGTCTCAGTTTCAACTTTTTTGAAACTGAGGTTTACAGAACAAGTCTTAATACTTTTTGAACCTCACTATATTTCAGTAAATCTTTAAACAGTGCTGTCCATTTTCTTGTGCTGTGATTGTACATAGTTTTCAGTGTGCAGTCTGAGACAGGTATGTGGTATGTGTGGGTATGTGATGAAACAGGAGTAAGAAGCAGACCAGGTCTTCAAAATGTGCTAATGACGTCATTTCCTTCCTGTTTCTGTACCCAAAAAAGGGCAGTGCTGATTCAGGGTATTACTTACATCCTCTTTTACCTCCGACGTTTTGTAATTGAAATACTTTTAATCTTTAAACACGTGTGATTCAGAGCTGTGAAATCACAACTGACTGAAGCCAACAGTCTGAACTTAACTCAGAGAAAAACCCTGGAGCATACAGCCACACAACAACCAGCCAAACAGCAAATAATAATTTAAACAAATGATCTCAAGTGATCACATTTACTTAACAAGATTATTCAGCTAATAATGAAACTTCTAGTGTATAAAACAGCCCTTCATTTCCTCAAACCAAAACATTATGACCAGGAACCAGGATATTTCTAGCACATTCTTCACTTCTGTTTAATTTTGCACTTCAGTCATTTTTGCAAACGTTTCCGCAACAACGTAGATGCCGCTTTTGCTTTTTTTCATAGTCAGTGTAAATTAAAGCTTGCTTGACGCTGGACAGTCTCACCCATTTTAAATTGTTAGCCGTTTTCAAATTACAGTCGACCCTTGCCTTACGAACGGTTTACCATACGAACATGTTGGGTTACGAACGATTCTCTCTCTCTCTCTCTCTCGTGAGCGAACATTCGGACAGCGGACGGTGTTTTTTCGGTGTTTTCTTTATATTTCGTAAAATTCAATACTAAAATGTCCCCAAAAAATGTGCAGAGGAAGCACATTCAGTGAGAAAATGAAAAATCTATTACATTTGTGTGTATAATTACTCCTGCCAGTAGCCGTCACAGTGTATCAGACAGAGGGGGCAGTGAGTGAGAGAGAGAAGAAGGAAATAGCTGAGTAAAGTATTCTTTCTTTCGTGTAATTACACCTACAAAATACAACACTATTGAAATAAAGAAGGAAATAATAGAGAAATATGAGAGTTATTGTTGTTTCTGGTAGATACATTTTATTAAAAAAAAAAAAGAAGGAAATGTATTTTGGTGTATAGTACAGCACACGTACTGTACTGAAATGTGATGTATGTGTTTTATGTACAGTTCAGTACTACTGTGTATTGCTGTTTATTATTGTTTATAACAGGAATGTATATTCTATAATTTAAGATTTAAGGGAAATATACTTGTATTTATAACAAAAAAGAGCATTTAAGACATTAGAAAGGTTAGGTAAGGGGGTAAGGGGGGTTTGGGAGGTCTGGCACGGATTAATTCTATTTACATGATTTCTTATTGGAAAAATAGTTTTAACTTACGAACATTTTGACTTAAGAACAGCCCTTTCGAACCAATTAAATTCGTACTGTATACTACTGTATGTTTCAAAACAGTTGGGGTATCCGCTCAGGTGGCTCAGCGGTAAAATACACTAGCACACCACCTGGCTGGGCTGTGCGGCTACATGAACAACGTTTGGCTGTTGTTCATAGGGTGGGACAAGTCGGACCAGTGTTCCGCATAACTGGAGCAATTACGACCTCTGCTGGCTGATTGAAGGCGTCTGTACAGAGTAGAGAAATAATGCGATCAGGGTGTGACTCTCTGTACACAAAACTGATCCGCATATGAACTCTCCTCGTGCTGGTGAAAGGATGCAGTCGGTACTGCACACGTGTCGGAGGGGACGTGTGTCAGTTCGCTCTTCTCAATCAGGGCGGGGGTCAGTACCAGTAGAGAGGAAACATGTTATGTTTTTTTTGGTTTGATAATCATCTTTCTTATCAGCTGCTTTTGCTTTTTCTTAGTCAGTGTGAACATAACATAAGTCCATAGAATTAAAGCTTGCTTGACGCTGGACAGTCTTACCTGTGTTCCAGCAGTTTTTTAATTCATGGGTAACCTATGTTTTGCTGTTTTTTAAAAATGAAATCTAATTCTAAGTTACAGTTTTGGTTTCCTTTCTGAAAAAATGGCAAATCAAAGTCCACAGTTCTTTGTACTTTTAATTACATGCGGTCGAACTTGCTCTGTGTAAACAGGCACCAAAAAGTCATTAGCAGTCCATCATAATTACTAACGAGGAATTATGACGCTATGCCACAGAATGAAAAGGCATTATAAAAATTTCCACCCCATCACATTAGTCAGCGTTAGTTAATAAGCTGCTGTTTGTATATTTCTGACCCGGCAGATTTCCAAACAGGTTTTTTTGGACGAAGCAGTTATAATATGATATAATTATATATATACACCGACCGATCAGGCATAACATTAAGACCACCTCCGTGTTTCTACACTCACTGTCTATTTTATCAGCTCCATTTACCATATAGAAGTATATACTGCATTGACACTGACATGGTGGTGGTGTGCTAGTGTGTGTTGTGCTGGTATGAGTGGATCAGACACAGCAGCGCTACTGGAGTTTTTAAACACCTTACTGTCACTGCTGGACTGAGAAAAGTCCACCAACCAAAAACATCCAGCCAACAGCGCCCCGTGGGCAGTGTCCTGTGACCACTGAGGAAGGTCTGGAAGATGACCAACTTTACATCTACAAGGTGGACCAACTAGGTAGGAGTGTCTAATAGAGTGGACAGTGAGTGGACACAGTATTTAAAAACTCCAGCAGGGCTGCTGTGTCTGATCCACTCATACCAGCACAACACACACTAGCACACCACCACCATGTCAGTGTCAATGCAGTGCTGAGAATGATTCACCACCTAAATAATACCTGCTCTGTGGTGGTCCTGTGGGGGTCCTGACCATTGAAGAACAGGGTGAAAGCAGGTTAAAAAAAGTATGTAGAGAAACAGATGGACTACAGTCAGTAATTGTAGAACTACAAAGTGCTTCTATATGGAGCTGATAAAATGGACAGTGAGTGTAGAAACAAGGAGGTGGTTTTAATGTTATTACTGATTAGACACAGAATAAAAACATCCAGAACTCCAGACACTGCAGTACCAGAGTACGTGTACGAGTACGTGTGATCTTTGTAGCTCAACAGTAAATAAAATAAACAGTTTGATTCTCCACACTCGAAGATTTGCCGCTTCGTTGGACTCGCACAGTCATCCACTTCCTCAGACATGAACCTAGACTGTAAAAGCTCTTGCTCAATTCCCTCTAGAGACCAACTTCCTGTGGAGAAGCTGCCCACGCCAGTGCATTTACCCACAATGCACTAAAATACTGCTCTTCCAGAGAAAAACCCCTGCAGACGTAACTTCACCATGCTTACTGATCTGAAATGTTTACACACATCTTCACGTTGAGATCCTGTTCCTACTGAGGCAAGTCCGAGGTCACATCCACCCCGAGCCTGCAGCTGACCAAGCATCAAAATTCCTGCTCTGTGAACTCTGACCTCTGCATATCTAATAGTGCAGGAACAGACTTCCTGTCAGGCTGTCCTAACACAGCAATGCATTGAATCCTGCATGAATGATTCTCAGCGAGTGTGGCTGATATGAGAGTTCACACACATTTACAGATTCATCAGTAATAAAGCCTGATAATGAAGTCCTTATTCCTGATTTCATTATTTTTATACCATATTGACTAAAATATGTGGACCTTTGGTGACCCGCTTCTCAGACCCTTCCTGTTCTAGCAGGACTGTGTCCCTGTGCACAAAGCAAGGTTTCATAAACACGTGGTTTGACGAGTTTGATGTGGAGGAACTCCAGTGTCCTGCACAGTGACCTTACCTCAACCCCTTTAAACATCTTTAGGATAAATGGGACCGTCGTCACCCAGGATCAGTCCCCATTTGTCTGAACTGGCACAAATTCCCACCAACACACAACTATTTAAAGTCTTAGAAAGCCCTCAGTGGAAAGCCTGCTCTGAAAAGTGGTCTATTACGCAAGCCCAACACAGCTGAGATCCGGGTACGAATTGTAGTGATGCTATTGGCCATGGGTCCTGCAATGGACTGGCATCCTGTCCAAGGATGTTTCACAGGAGAACCAGGCCATATCCCTGGCCATGACCCTGACCATAATAAATTAATGAAAAAAACAACACTTGGTTTAATGGCAATTCATAAAATGCACAAGATACATTCACTAGTGCACTGCAGTCACCAGATCTGTTTCCAAAGAAGCACAATTAGGGTGTGATAAAACACGAGATCAGAAACTAGACTGGATAAAAAATTCTCCCCATCAGTCAGATGGGGGCGCCCAGGTGGCGCAGCGGGATATTCCGCTAGCACACCAGAGCCGAGATTCTGGACTCCTCGGTTTGAAACTCGGCGTTGCCACCGGTCGGCTGGGCGCCATCTAGCGAGCATAATTGGCAGTGCCTGGAGCAGACACTGGATGACCGGACTGTGTGGGTGGGGTCTTCAAACACGGTGTTTGTTTTTTTGTTTATTAGGATTTTAACGTCATGTTTTACACTTTGGTTACATTCATGACAGGAACGGTAGTTACTCATTACACAAGATTCATCAGTTCACAAGGTTATATCAAACAGTCATGGACAATTTAGTGTCTCCAATACACCTCACTTGCACGTCTTTGGACCGTAGGAGGAAACTGGGGCATCCAGAGGAAACCCACGCAGACACGGGGAGGACATGCAAACTCCACACAGAAAGGACCCGGACCGCCCCATCTGGGGATCGAACCCAGGACCTTCTTGCTGTGAGGCGACAGTGCTACCCACTGAGCCACCATGCCACCCTCAAACACTGTGTAAGGACCCTGATTGGCAGATAGAGAGACACTTGTGCAGAGTGCATAGGTGAAAAAGGGTTCTGCAATGGACTGCAAATAGAAAATAAAGGAAATCAATCCAATGACAATTTTGAATTTTAGGCTGGTATTGAACCTGATACAGATATTTGGTGATGGTATCAAACATCCCTAAATAATGATGGCACATGTACATAAATATACACACACCAAGAGCCAAACATTAGGACCAGCTCTGAGCTACTGAGACATGGACTCTACAACACCTAAAGGAGTCATGTAGTATTCGGTACCAGGACATTAACACCTTTAACATCTGTACGTTGGGAGGTGGATCATCCTACAGTGCATCCTGGTGCATCTCTCCCCTGAGTAAACGATGCAAATTCATCTGCATTTCACCATAATAAACCAATCAAGGCGTCCGATTCAAACCCATCTACCCACAGACTGTATCAGAACCCCACATGATGAGCTGAACAATCCAGAACATTCACAAGCAACAAATCAACCAGAATAAAACATGTAACTTACTGCCAGTTACTAAAGTGCCCTTGTTTTCCATTCAGCTTGAGAAGTTTTGGTTAGTAGCTCCACATCGGTGCGTCTCCTGGTGCACCACGTTCTGCTTTCGTTACGAGAGAGTCGAGATCCGAGATCCACAGCCAAACACACTTTCACAATCGAGACAGGAATGTAGCAAACCATGTGACGCAATGTCAGGTCCACCCATGTTAGTTTAGCAATTAATACACGTAGAAAGCCACCCACACACACGCACACACACACGCACACCTGCAAACACCTAGACATCGTTGTTTGAAGAAGCTCACAAGACTGTGTTATCGCTGCTTTTCAAGTTTGCACAGCTAATAGTTTTCAATGTCAACAAAAGTAACTTCCCAAAACCATCAAACACAACACATATCAGCACCGCTTCAACATACAGAACTGTAATTTTGTTGGGCGTTTTCCAAGCATTTCAGGACATCTGGGTCAAAAATATACATACAGCCCACCTAATATTCTCTGATCTTTGGTCAACCATGTCCAATAACCCTCATCAAGCTTTTCATACAACTTTGGTTGGACCTTTGCTGACTCTACTTGGTAGGATTTATATATTTTAACCAAATCTGTAGTTTTTCCAGCATGGACTTTAATAAGAATGTGTACAGTGTGTTCATTCTCAATAAAGGTGGAGATCAGCACTTTAGTAAGGATGTATGTTTTTGGTTATTGTCCGACTAAACTCAATCTTCCTTCTTCATATTTCCATCCACTTTTTGCAATGCACCAGCCCCAATGGATGCAAAACATCCCTAAAACAGGTGCCCAGGTGGCGCAGATATTCCACTAGCACTTAAGTGCCGAGATTCTGAACTCCTTGGCATTGCCACCGGTCGGCTGGGCACCATCTGGTGGGCATTATTAGCAGTGCCTGCAGCAGACACTAATGGGCCACCGTATCTGCAGGGTGGAGGCCGGACTATGTGTGGGTGGGTGGGATCTTCATACTCTGTGTAAGGACCCTGATTGGCGGAAGAGACACCTGTGCAGAAAGCAGGGGCGAGAAGAGTAGGGCTGTGCACGTGTCGGAAGAGACGTGTCCTACACTTTCTTTCCAAAAATACTTCTGGGTAAGTTGGTCTAGTTAATCAGTCTCCTTACATGTAGAGGGTTTGGACAAAGTATTGTGTGCCCCAACTATTTGGGGACAGAAAAAGAACTTATTATATCCCTTTATTAGTGTTTGCAAACTTTTACTTTAAGTCAATTATTAAGGTAAGTAGAGGAATAAAGTGAATTTACAGAACCCATCTACATGACAACATTGAAGGCAGGGTTGTGACAGGACTTGTGGAAGGGCTCAGAAGATGAGGAAAGGCAAGAACAAGCTGGTTTGACATCACAATGTGGATCACATTAACAGGGGCTCGTCTGCTACAAGCGACCCGAGACAGAGGGGCAATGGAGGAAGCAGACCCACCAGTGCAGTCAGCTGCCACAAAGCGATAGTGACGTGGTGTAGTGACAAGTAGTAACGTGACGTGACAGAACCCGAAACTGCTCGGATTGTTTTTTGCAGTTTTTTCATCACTGTGGTTACAGAAGAAGCACAATGGCAAACAACCATATCATGAGTGCTCTGTTTGCCTTTCATGCCTATAGGTTATAAACGGTCATTTTCATCTGTCTAGCACAAACACAGCTTGTGATGACTCAGCTGGATAACTGGATAACAACCTCTAGATATAGAAAATAGGTCAGACTGACCGTGACCGTTTGACTGGCCTGGGAGTTCATTCCCTTAATGGGAATCCACATAGGAGCGTGAAAGAGAAACTATGTGCAACATATGTTAATTCTGTGCAATTTTTACAATTCATTTGCATCAGTATTTTTTTGTCTTTTTTTATTTTTACAGAATCACAATTTATATCACAGAATCAGACACTACAGTCGGTCCTCCATATCCACAGTTTCTGCATCAGCACAATCAACCTGCTTTAATTCAAAACAACAAAAACCAACAGTTTCAAAATTCAGCAATGGGAACCTGGTTCTTGCTACATTGATGAAGTTAGAATTTAGCCTGATGTTTCTTTACTTACCTACAGCGCCACACATCTCGTCTTGTATATCTTTATAAGTTACTCCAATAATCCTTTTTTTTTTTAATGCATTTTCTCCCCATTTTCCTCCCAATTTAGCGCACTCAATTTTGTCTTCCGCTGCTGAGATTCCGCTACCAGATTGCATCCCAGGAGAGCACGTCGCTGTACACACCTCTTCCAACACGTGCATAGCCCTCCTTTTCTCGCCCATGCATTACACAGCATATGAAGACCCACCCACCCACCCTGCAGATACGGTGGCCAATTAGTATCTGCTGCAGGCACTGCCAATTATGCCCGCTAGATGGCGCCCAGCCGACCGGTGGCAACACCGAGTTTCGACCCGAGGAGTTCAGAAACTCTGTGCTGGTGTGCAAGCGGAATATCCCGCTGCGCCACCTGGGCACCGTTACTCCAATAATCTACAGATGATTTAAAGTGTGCAGGAGGGTGTGCGCCAGTTACACGCAAATACTTCTCCACTTATATATAAGAAGTTTGAGAATTGGCAGATTTTGGTATCCCCACCAGGTCCTAAAAACTCAATTATATCCGCATATGAAGGGCTGACTGAATCATTCAGTAGACGTTTGTAGTCAGTGCCACACACAGATGAGACAGCAGAAGTTTTCAACACTCACCAAAGTCAAAGCATGAGAAACATCAGCTACCTGTGGCCTGCTAGAGTTGGAGTGCTGGGCTATTGGTCAGAGGATTGAAGCTTCAAGCTCCACCACTGCTTATCTGTTGCTGTGAGGCTCCTGAGCAGGGCTTTCAAGCCTGTCGCTTGAACTGCCACCACTTGCACTGCAGAGTCAGTCAGTCATGACGTACATACACTAAATATTACTGAGCTGGAGTTTTCTACTACTACTGAAACACTTCCTTAGCAAAGAACTGCTGAACAAGAAAATACTCCCAATGCATTAATAATAATAATAACCTAATAATGGAGGGCTCATTAAATGTCTTTGTCTTGCATATATACACACAATAGAGAAAAAAATATTGGGACACCCAATTAATGTGTTTCAACCACAACAAACATGATTTATGAGTTATGCTAACATAAATCACAAAATTAAGGAAATACATCAATTATAGTAAGGAAATATGACTTAAACTTTGTAGCAACAGTTTAGGGAAGGTCCTCTCCTGTTTCAACATGACTTTACCCGTGTGCACAAAGCAAGCTCTATAAAGACATGAAGAAAAGTTTGGTTTTAAGAAACCCTCAGTGTCCTGCACAGAGCCCTGACCTCAGCCCCACTGAACAGCTTTGAAATGAACTGGAACATCAACTGATCTTCTTGACCAACATCAGTGCCAGGTGTCCAAACAATTTTGGCCATATAATGTATTTCTATTTATGTTAGTGTTCTACATTACTGTCTGCCAGCATCTCTGACGATAAAGAACTTACAGGTACAAAGTTGTTCTTTCACTGATTTATATGACTCGGGTAAGGAAACATACACAGACGTACTGAAGCTCTGATGGCTCCCTATGGAAATGTATACACTGGATAATTCTTACAGCTTATAAATATCATACATATCAACATGACATAAATATCACTGAAAATAAATCTGTTTAAAGTAAATGACATTACAGAAGTATGTGGACTCCTTGAACCATGAGCCTCACACATAACCATTCCATACCAAACCAATGAATATAAAGTTGCCTCCATTTATTTATGGCTATAATAGGCTCAGTTTTTCTGAGAGGGCTTTCCATGTGACTTTGGAGTGTGCAAAGACAAGTGCACCTCCAAACAGATAGGCTGTTCGGACACTCCTCTTAGACTCAGAACTTAGCATTACGCTGTCAGAACACCCCATTCAAGTAATAATTTGTTTATTTACTTATGTATTTATTTGGATTTTAATGCCATGTTTAACACATATGTGTTATTTTATGGCAAGATGGGTATTATGTTTCTGTGTGCTTATTTTATCTTGTCTTTATTATTTGGACTATTTTATATTTTCATTTTTCAAGTCATAGTAAACTATTTTTTCTAGACTAGTAACAAACAAGATGTTATTATTCATCATACTGATTTATATTTTGCAAGGGATCCAGTAAATCAGATCAGATCGGAGTTGTTGGTTGTAGAGGTGACCTGATTATAACAGCATACAGAACCTGCTCTTTTCAAAAAACATCTCCCATTTCAGAGTTGTTTTAGCAACAAGTTGTGAAGATACGTGGAGATGAAAAACCCCTAATCAATCTACAACAAAACAAACTCTCTACAAACAGGGTAAATTCAGGACTGTTGCTAAACACTGATCTGAGTAATGGGACAGTTAGTTCACCAACAGCAAAACCATTATGCAAATTGTGAACCATGGTGGAGGGTGTGTCATGGTCTGAACAACTAAGCATTGCGAGAAACAATAAAGAATTTAAAAACATTCCAGTACATTTAACAGAAGAATATCAGGGTTGAGTTTTGTCCCGAGGCTTAATCAATGTTCGGTGATGTAACAAAGCAAAAAAACAGCACACAAGTTTGACTACACTTAAATGCTTAAATAGCAAGAAATTAACATTTGAAAGTCAAAGTTCAGACCAGGAGTCATTTGAGATGTTATGGCACCTGTAGAATGCATTAGCATTAGCATTCCTTTCTATTTTTAACATTTAGAATAGAATAGAATGCCTTTATTTGTCATATATACATATACACATGTACAGTACAACAAAATTCTTTCTTTGCGTATCCCAGCTTGTTTGGAAGCTGGTGTCAAAGCGCAGGGTCAGTCATAGAGGGTTAAGGGCCTTGCTCAAGGGCCCAACAGTGGCTGCATGGCAGAGCTGGGATTTGAACTCTCAACTTTTCAGTTGATAGCCCAAAGCCCTACCCACTAGGCTACCACTGTCCCAGCATAAACTTTTTAAGCCAAAACATCAAATGTGTGATGGTGCTGTGCATTGCAGGGTAAAGTTTGTATCCTGTGTTTATGTCCAGCAGTGAGTTTTCAAAGTGTTTGCCTTGGCACACTGGGATACTGAGATTCCCATTCATGGGTACTGTACAACCACCATAAGCCTTTTAAAACTAATGAGATCTATAAAAACGTATCTGCAAATCACTGAAATCATATAAAAATCATAAATGCTATTCAGGGTGCCATAAACAGGGCGGTTATTTGTAGGGGTGTAGGGGTGCTCTGAGTCAGCGTGACAGAATCACATCATGCATTACATCACATGTTTACAGCAAAAACAAGTCATTGGGTTGACACTGGAAATATGTCAAGTCTGGTCTTATAATCTGGTCTGGTGTTGCATTATTCAGTATTGGAGCTCACAGTGATACCTGTATTAAATGAGGGCATTCCTACAGTGTCAAATCCTGCTCACTGGTGTGAAAGTCTAATCAGCAGCTACTGAATTTTGTCCATCACTGGTACGGCATAACAATAGTTATAATTCAATGGTTTAATTCAAATCAATAGACATGAAAACTACGATTAGCAGAATGTGTTTGTATTGTATGACTCCACACATAAAACCACACAACATTTTCTGAGTAATTAAAGACATTATCAGTCATTGCACAAACGTTTAATTGAAACTGTAGTAGCAGCACGTGTCATGCAACCCTTAAAGATACATTAAGTATAATATATATATTATACCTATATATATATATATATATATATATATATATATTCATATTTACATGTGCTCGACTCTCAAATACAATCTTTTGACACCAGACAGTAAAAACAGCAGCAAACCACCTTCAGTTTCAACTTTCTGCGTCTGTCCTGATACGCACTGCACAAACTTTCCACATATATAATTACATGTACATGTGCTCGAATCTCAAATCAAATCATGTGACATCAGACACTGAAAACAACAGCAAACCACCTTCAGTTTTAACTGCAACTTGGTGTAAACTTTCTGCGTCTGTCCTGATACACACTGCCCAAACTCTCCAAATCTGAGCACAAACTTGATGAAATGATGAATCTCACCATGATGGACGAGATGTTAGTGATGTTTCCACGGATGAAGATCTGTCCTGCTGTCCTGCTGTCCTGTCTCTCTCCAGCTCTACCGTCCGCGGATCCAACAAACTTTCCCAAAACTTTTCACCAGAACTGCTACAAGATTTCCTCTTCCGTAAAGAAACAGTGTAGAGGAGCGTCTTCCAAACACACACACACTTTATACAGTAGTGCACTAGGTAGGGTGTGAGCTGAAGTTTGTATTCAGTCTTGTGCTGGTTTGGTTTGAACACTTGGGGCTCAGGGCGGGTCTGGTGGAATAATGCATACAGTCTGCAGCCTGCTGGGCAAAACTGATCAGTGCAGGGTGATCGGGAATAGTTAATATTTTATAGTCGTTAATCACGTTATCGTGGTCAGGTTCGCGGTGGATCTGGTTTCACCTGATTGGGCGCAAGACAGAATACGCAGGGCAGGGCGCCGTTCCATAACAGGGCCTATTATTATTATTATTGTTGTTATTATTATTATTGTTGTTGTTATTATTATTATTATTGTTATAATTATTATTATTGTTATTATTATTATTATTATTGTTATAATTATTATTATTGTTGTTATTATTATTATTATTGTTATAATTATTATTATTGTTGTTGTTATTATTATTATTATTGTTATAATTATTATTATTATTATTATTACTTTTATTATAATTATTATTATTATTATTGTTATAATAATAATAATTATTATTATTATTATTATTATTATTGTTATTATTATTATTATTATTGTTATTGTTCTTATTATTATTATTATTGTTATTATTATTATTATTATTATTATTATTGTTATAATTATTATTATTGTTTCGTTATTTCTTTTATTATTAAATTTTATTGTTCTGTTGTTGTTATTATTATCATCATAAGTATTATTACCGTTGTTGCTATTATTGTAATTATTATTGTTGTTCTCCTTCTTATTATTACTCATTTTTTTGTTATTTTTTTATTATTATATTTTATTGATTTGTTGTTGTTATCATCATAATTATTATTACTCTTGCTATTATTATTGTTGTTATTATTATTATTATTTTGATATTTCTTTTATTATAATATTTTAATTGTTTTGTTGTTGTTGTTATCATCATAATTATTATTACCGTTATTGCTATTATTATTGTTGTTATTATTATTGTTATTATTATTGTTAATAATTTTTGTTTTGTTATTTCTTTTATTATGATATTTTATTGTTTTGTTGTTGTTGTTATTGTTATCATAATTATTATTACTGTTGTTGCTATTATTATTATTGTTATTAGTAGTAGTAGTAGTGGTAGTTGTAACCTAACGGTTAAGGTGCTGGATTAATAATCAGAACAGCACTGGTTCAAGCCTCATCACTGCCAGGTTACTGCTGCCCTTGAGCAAGACCCTTAACCCTCAATTGCTCAGAATGTGTACTGTCACAGTACTGTAAGCCGCTTTGGATAAAGGTGTCTGCTAAGTGCTGAAAATGTAAATGTAATGTAAATGTAGTAGTAGTAGTAATAGTAGTAGTAGTACTAGTAGTCGTCATCGTAGTAATAGTAGTAGTATTATTAGCATTATTATTTTCATTAAAGAAAGCTTTTCACTAGATTTTGAACTGTCTCTTGCAATATTTAAAGTCATAAAAACATTTGTAATATTAGGCAGTGACAAAAAGACTCACTAAATCATGTTTATACTCATTCCAGAGGTGTTAGTGGGGTTGAGGTCAGAGCTCTGTACAGGCCACTTATGTCTGTCCACACCAAATTCGTCAAACCATGTCTTGATGAATCTCGCTTTGAGCACAGGGGCACAGTCAAGCAAATATAATTTTATACACCTGTTAGCAGTGGGTGTGGCTGTAATACCCAAACCTAATCAAAATTACAGCAGACCCTTTTTCAAACACTTCCATCTGGCAGAAAACTAAGGGCAACCAAAATGAACACAAACAGACATGCTAACAGCTTTTTCCCCAGAGCTGTAACACTTTTTAACCACAGTTGTTCCCTTGGTTAAATACTTGTTAACAGTCCGTGTGCCGTCTGGTCTGTTAAATATGTTACATGTCATACATGTGTATTATGTGTACTATTATGTGTATTATTATATGTATCACCAAAACAAATTGCTCATAGTTGTAACATACCTGGCGAAATAAAGTGATTCTGATTCTAATCATTAATAGGGCTGTCTACAAACTTTTGATCATAGACTGTTGTGTGTACTGCATGTGATGTTCTGATGAGCTTTAAATTAGCTGCTTTTCTCAGGGGATTTTAATTACAATTGTCAGTTTGTGGTAAAGCAGATGGTTTGAGCTGTAGTGGTTATTGACTCATTAATTCAGCCTACGCTGTACCGAGTGATTTATGGATGGCACAGCATGTCTCTGAGCTTCGTGGGCATATGGGCACGGCCGCTTTCAAAATTCAGGAATGATATGTACAGAATTCACACATCATTTTATTGTTTCCTCATGATTTATTTGACTATGTTGATTTACATTATTGTTCTGATTTAGCTGATTTACACAATTTGTCACAGCTTAACTAAATTGGAATTGATGTCATTTTGCTCAGATTTTATTTTATTTTATTAGGAACCCCCTGTTAATACTGACTCCTTTTGGTCTCAGATCAGCCTTGATTTTTCTTGGCCTGGGTTTCATGAGGGTCCTTTGTGATTTTGATCCATGTTGACATGATTGCTTGACATCATTGCTGCAGATTTGTCCACTGCAGATTCATGCTGTGATTCTCAAATGTTTTTTCTATTTTTATTTATGCATTTTCTCCCAATTTAGTGGTCAATTTGTCTTCTGCTGCTGGGGGATCCCCGATTGCAGTCGAGGTGGGTATATTGCTGCTCACGCCTCCTGCAACTCACTCGCAGCCCTTAGCGGAACCCTTTTTCACCTCTGCACAGGCGCCTCTCTATCTGCTAATCAGGATCCTTACACAGCCGACCGGTGGCAACACCAAGTTTCAAAACCGAGGAGTTCAGAACCTCGGCCACCTGGGCGCTCCATGCTGTGAATCTCTTTTTTCACCACAACAAACTCTTCTCCCCTGGATTCAGATCTGGTCACTGAGGAGGCCATTGACCAGTTTGAAATTACTTCTGCTTTTGGAACATGGAGCATTATCATCCTGGAAGTAGTCATGGCCATAATGGGATGCACATTATCCACAATAATCAGATACTCATCCATTCACACCTTGACAAACCTAAAATATGCTACTCTTCTTTTTGCACATTTTTTTTTAGTTTAATGTGAATTTTGCTAACATGCTCACCTGCCTTGCTGTTATGGGCTGGCAGAGGGCAGAGTCTCTGTGCCTCATATAATGTTATTCATGTTATTCACTTCATGACCATATATACCGGCCTTGTGACCCAGCCCTTCTCTGTCCATCTGTTTCTCTACATGCTTTGTTAGCCCCCTTTCACCCTGTTCTTCAATGGTCATGATTCCCATAGGACCACCACAGATCAGGTATTATTTAGGTGGTGGATCATTCTCAGCACTGCAGTGACACTGACATGGTGGTGGTGTGTTAGTGTGTGTTGTGCTGGTATGAGTGGATCAGACACAGCAGCGCTGCTGGAGTTTTTAAACACCTCACTGTCACTGCTGGACTGAGAATAGTCCACCAACCAAAAATATGCAGCCAACAGCACCCCATGGGCAGCGTCCTGTGACCACTGATGAAGATCTAGAAGATGACAAAGTCAAACAGCAGTAATAGATGAGCGATCGTCTCTGACTTTACATCTACAAGGTGGACCAACTAGGTAGGAGTGTCTAATAGAGTGGACAGTGAGTGGACACGGTATTTAAAAACTCCAGCAGCGCTGCTGTGTCTGATCCACTCATGCCAGCACAACACACACCAACACACCACCACTATGTCAGTGTCACTGAAGTGCTGAGAATGATCCACCACCTAAATAATACCTGCTCTGTGGTGGTCCTGTGGGGGTCCTGACCATTGAAGAACAGGGTGAATGCAGGCTAAAAAGTATGCAGAGAAATAGACGGACTACAGTCAGTAATTGTAGAACTACAAAGTGCTTTTATATGGTAAGTGGAGCTGATAAAATGGACAGTGAGTGTAGAAACAAGGAGGTGGTTAAAATGTTTTGGCTGATCAGATTGTGTTCACGCATATAGTGCAGTGTTTCGAGTGGCGATCCTGTAAATAGAAATGAATGATGAAGAACGATATTTTTCATACTACAGACGAAGCTGAACTAAAAAATAACCACCAGGTGGCGCCTCCTACAAACACAAAGACGCCTTGCTGCAATTTCTCCCATTTCTGCTGCAATCAGCATCTAATTCAGGAAGTTACAATAGCCCAGAAATTTAAAACATTTCAATATTAAAAATACTACAAATAATAATAATAATAAAATAAATAGGGGCAGCTATTGCCTAGTGGTTAAGGTACTGGTCCAGTTATCAGAAGGTTGCCGGTTCAAGCCTTACCACTGCCAGGTTGCCACTGTTGGGCCCTTGAGCACGGCCCTTAACCCTCAATTGCTTAGACTGTATGTAATTGTATGTATGTAATGTAAATGCATCTACAGAATTACATGCACCTCTAGTCTCATCTGAGGTCATTGTTCATTATCTCACAAAACAAAATGACTAGACAAATGGTGTTTCATGGGAGGCAACAAAGAAATAAAACAACCATGAGAACCAATATAAGTTCAGGTAATTTGTCTATAAACTACAGCTGGGATGTGTTTGCGTTACACATCAGGACAATTCTGATAAAACATGATTAAAGTTTTATAATGTCTTAGACTTGCTTATTTGTATCAAAAACTGACCTTTATTGCAAAATTAAAATAATAAAGATCAATGCTGAATGTTAAAAGGGTAAGTTAAAAAGGCTGAATGCAGGAGACAGATGATTTGTAACTGTCCTTTCATTGGGATCTAATATAAAACATGCAATTTCTTTTTAAGCTTTACGTGGACTAAGATCCTGTGATAGGCAGTAGGGTCACTAGAGGTAACGAAGTAGTGAAGTTACTTTATAAATCAGAAGAAAATCAGTGGCAGTGCCTTTTCAAAGCCGGGGTCAACAAAGAACTAAAACCTCGGTCGTAATTTCGGAGACTTAAGAGGGCTTTTGGGAAACTCTCGCAGAGTTGGCGTTCTTAAAGTTACATCGTTCTTAAAGTTGTTCTTAAATCTCTAAGATCAATCGTTATCGGGAAGCGCACCCCAGATAAATTGAGCTCACAGCATCATTTTACAGTTTTTCTGAGTTGCTAAAACACATTTCCTGAAATGTCCTCTCCTTTTCTCAAAACACTAAACACAAAACCCAAAATGTAAGCTGCTTTCACAAAACCTCTGATTTGTCTTGCAAAATCAAACTATCAACTCAAAACTGTTTTATCTTTGCTCAAAACCAAACACTGTCGTCAAAATACACACAAATCCAGCCAATGCATGAACACTACACAGCAGTTATTACACACTACATAAAACAATACAAAACACTGAGCTTTTATCATAGCAAAACCAAAAAATCTTTATTCAGGCATTCTGAAATGTTTTTGTTTACATATTTAAATACTAGGTAACAAACAAAGAAATACAGTATATGAACTGCAATATATTTATTTATTGTATTTACAGTTTGCAAAGTCAATCATTTTTTCTGCCTCAGGATCATGTCTCTGGGCTGGGTCAGGCCACTGGACTTCATCTACATCACAGGCAGTATTCTCCCTAACTAGACAATGCAAAAAAAAATCCATGCAGAATCCAGGTTTGAGAAGAATCCACTCTAATGTCATCACATACTGCATCCATTGACTGGAGCAGATTTTTCTGGGTACGCCGAGTAGAATTCATCAAATGATTTTAGCAAGAGAGAGTATGGTTGAAGGCTTAGATTTATGAAACAGAGGTTATTGATAAACCACTAACGTTTAGACGAAGGTGAAAGCTCACATTGGTCAAACGACAACATACACAGGGTGGTGCTCTCTCAGCTCAGGATCCCCCACTGAAGTCCAATCAAAGCATCTTGTAGACCATCCAGAAATGTTAGTAGTACCCCACTGCTGTTGATGGCCACACATACATTTTACATTTTCAGCAATATGCAGAGACTTTTATCCAGACAACTTACAGTATACAGTCTAAGCAACTGAGGGTTACGGGTCATGCTCAAAGGTCCAACAGTGGCAACGTTGCAGTGGGTTTTACTAGTCCAGTACCTTAACTGCTAGGCTACATGTTCACATTGCCACCACAATGATCAGGCATTTCTATAATTGCAGGTTGATCAGTTATGTTTGATATGTATGATATATGAAACTGATATGTTTATCAGTTGAGACCTCTTCTCCACCTCTTTGTGAGAATAAATCCAGCTTTGTTCAAATGTAAACATTCATGGGGCCTCTCCGGGTTTTTAGTTTAAATGTGACACATCATGACAGACCTCATGTTGTTGTATAAATGTGCTGCTTTACACAGAATACAGTATTTGATCTGACTGCTCTTGTTCTTGGTCATCCTCATCTTCCTCCTCGTCCACCACCTCTGACATGCCCTTCTCTTCTTCTTCTATTGTTGCCCTACATTGCTAAAGTCACAATACAGCTCAGAAATGCCACATGCATCTGAAATAACTTTTATTCTGTTTACCTAATCATTTTAACCCTTTTTACTGATATGACACATGTGTGCACAGTTTTTACCTGTAGTGTATTAACGATGACAATAGTGCGTTTGTTGTGTTTAACTTTTGTGGCATGTGTGTGCCATTTTGCATCAAAGTGCACTACCATGAGAAATGTGTGTTAGTCAGTGAGAATGTGTTTAGAGTTTTGCAAAAAGGTTGAATCAGATGTGAAACTGTGTCAAACTAGGAGAAAATGGTTTAAGGTTTTGTGAAATGAGTGAGTCATTCAAAAGATGAGTTTTGGCAGTTGACAGTTGTGTTCCAAGAATGGGATTTAGTGTTTTAGCGATTGAGAAAAACTGTAATATAATTAAATCTAAACTTATTCCCTGAAGAGTTTAAGCATTTTGTAGGATGCAATTAAAATATTTAATTGATTTATTAAGTCTTTTGAACCATTTAACTGACAAAAGTATGATTTTCAATGTTTCACTGATCAACTTCATGGTAGATTGTACATAGAAACAAATATATAATTTGATGCCCGCAAAAACAAAATAAAAAGAAGTATTCAACCACTTTTATTTTTCGATCACATTTACACACATAATGTCTTTTAACTTTGTACTTATAAAAGTATTCAAGTATTGAAAAAGTATTTACACTTTTTTCCAGTTGCAGCTTTGGGATGGCTGTTGTACTGTTTTGCCGTTTTTTTTCTTTTGACGTTTTATCAGTTTTTAAAGAGGATTAAGCTAAGTCATACAAGCACACTCACCTTTCCAGTCACCAGACTTGAATTTCTTTGGCATAACGTTTGTTACACACAGATTATTTATTAGTTGAATAGCTCAGATGCTAAATAATGTATTTTATTTTCTATTTCTGTCAGCTTCTTTTAGTTAGTAGAAGTTAGTAGAAAGCTCAGGATTTTCTGGGGACTGTTATACTCTAATAATGAAATGCAATCGAATATCAGATTTTTTAATACTAGTCCTTACGATTAAGATAATTAAATCACAGGATTAAAAATTCATTATCTAAAAAAATTAGCTTGTTTACATTCCTTTTGCTTGTTATTTTATAGCCATAAACCCAAAGTCTTTCACACCATTTTTTACTGAAACTTTCTTGCATTTTAATATTACGAGTGAAGAGAAAACATGATCTGCTGCTGCAGTTCACCCTGTAATTATCAGAGCCAAATTTCCAGCCAATGCACCTTTAATAGAGTAAAAGATAATAAATAAATAAAAAGTTGCTTCATCTTCACTTAAATAAATTATATTTATGAAAAAATATTTAGCATAATAAATTGGTATCATGTGCAGGGTGTATTACTGCATTGTGCCCAGTGATTCCTAATCAAGACATGTTTAGCTCAGAGACAAACCTTAGCTTCAGCTAACAGTTACACCTCAGCTTCAGCTCACAGACAAACCTCAGCTTCAGCTCACAGTTATACCTCAGCTTCAAGTCACAGTTACACCTTAGCTTCAGCTCACAGACAAACCTCAGCTTCAGCTCACAGACAAACCTCAGCTTTAGCTCACAGTTACACCTTAGCTTTAGCTTAAAGACAAACCTCAGCTTCAGCTCACAGACAAACCTCAGCTTCAGCTCACAGTTACACCTTAGCTTTAGCTTAAAGACAAACCTCAGCTTCAGCTCACAGACAAACCTCAGCTTCAGCTCACAGTTACACCTTAGCTTTAGCTTAAAGACAAACCTCAGCTTCAGCTCACAGTTACACCTTAGCTTTAGCTTAAAGACAAACCTCAGCTTCAGCTCACAGTTACACCTTAGCTTCAGCTCACAGACAAACCTCAGCTTCAGCTCACAGTTAAGGTAAGGTCCATAAAGACATGTTTTGACTAGGAATCACTGGGCGCAATGCAGTAATACACCCTACACAGGATGCCAATTCATTATGAGGCCTCTAACATCCCACCCCACATTCATACCCACCACAGACAGCCAATCATGTATGTAGATGCCTGACTGGCCGATAGCACTGCTTGGGATTTAAACCTTGGATACCAGTGGTAGTGGGCTAGTGTAATTTAGTGCTGAGCCACCCAGTAAAGGAAAGGAGAGTGAAGGAGAAGACAGCAGAGAAGAGAAGCAGAAAGGAGAGGAAAGGAAAGAAGATGAGAGGTGGGGAGAAGAAAGAAGGAGTGGATATGAGAATGAGAGAAGAGGAAAGAAGAGGAGGGAGGATGGGGGGAGAAAGAAGATTTATTTATTTATTAGGATTTTAACGTCATGTTTTACACACATTGGTTACATTCAGAAACGGTAGTTACTCATTACACGAGATTCATCAGTTCACAAGTTTAAAATCAAACACAGTCATGGACAGTTTTGTATCTGTAATTAACCTGGTGGATGTCTTTGGACTGTGGGTGGAAACCGGAGCTCCCAGAAGAAGCCCACCTAGACACGGGGAGAACATGCAAACTCCACACAGAAAGGACAATGATCGCCCCACCTGGGGACCAAACCCACAAACTTCTTACTGTGAGGTGGGAGAAAGAAGATAAGAGAAGAGAAGATGAGATGAGATGAGATGAGATGAGAGGAGAGAAGAGAAGAGACGAGAAGAGAAGAGGAGAGAAGAGAAGAGAAGAGACGAGAAGAGGAGAGAAGAGGAGAGAAGAGAAGAGAAGAGACGAGAAGAGGAGAGAAGAGAAGAGACGAGAAGAGGAAAAAGAGAAGATGAGAGGAGAGGAGAGAAGAGAACATGAGAGGAGAGAAGAGAAGATAAGAGAAGAGAATAGAATAGAATAGAATAGAATAGAATAGAATAGAATAGAATAGAGATGGAGTGGATATGAGAAGAGAGGAGAGGAGAAGAGAGGAAAGAAGTGGAGAAAAGAAGTGGAGAAAAGAAGTGGCTGTGAGAAGACTAGACAGTAAGAGAGAGAAGAAAGAAGAAACACATGAAAGTGAGATGAGATGATAGGTAGAACAGAGGACAGAAGATGAGAGCTATGGAGTCTATATCATGGTGACAGATGGTCACTTTTTTCTCTTTGGGTCGCGGTGCTAGGAGCGAGCGGAAGACGCTGATCCTGACGTAGCCGCCATATGGCGTGTGCCGGGGGTTAAAAAGGGGCGGGGCGTGTATGCTCAGTCAGCCAGTCATTTCTGTACAAGAGGGGTATTACACACACACACACACACACACACACACACACAAGCGCGCACATGCGCACACCTCACAGCAGCAGCATCAGTGCTGCTATATAAAGCGCAGCATCCTGACTGCGCGATGCCACTTTCTCATCCTCATCATCCTCATCAGGATCTGATACACTGCAGAGGGCATGAAGCGATCATAACCGGACATTCATCTCCAAACTTCAGTAACACTCAGGTACATCCAGCACTTCCACTTTATTTATTTACACCTACTCAGTCTCCAATCAAATGTGCGCTTGATTCAATCCCAATTAAGCCTTTTTTCTTCATTTTTTTTTTTTTATATGTTGTGTACAATTTTTTCAGGGCAGGTCGAGATAATAGGTTTAATCAATATTTACTACATCAGTATTACACTACTCTTATTTTTATTTTTTTATTATTGATTATTTTATTGTCGGTGCGCATCTTTCATTTTTGTGCGTTTAAAAGTTTAAAAGTTAAAAGATGTTGGATTAACTCTATATGTCTGTCTGTCTGTCTGTCTGTCTGTCTGTCTGTCTGTCTGTCTATCTATCTATCTATCTATCTATCTATCTATCTATCTATCTATCTATCTATCTATCTATCTATCTATCTATCTAAATAACCTACTCAGTTAAATTAAAGCAAGTTTAAAACACCATTATTTGTGCACTACAAAACAACCGCGTTTTTAATAGAGCAAATCTATTTTTCTTTTTGAACTATTAATTTAGCTTATTTGCTTAATCGTTCAAAATTCGTAATCATGTTTATGCGTTTTTATAGTATCATTATTTACACAATTCTACATTTTAATGTTTAACATGGTTACAGTGATTTGTTCAGCAGGTAGTGCATGTGTTATAGTTTGGGGGCAGATTAGCGTTACTCTTGTTATTTCTATTCTGATTGTCAGTATTACGCAGATTTATATGCTTTAATTAATGAGGAACAGTCTCACTTGCCTGTGTTATCTTGAAAAGCATTTAAATGGGCTGAGTAATTTCACAATTTATAATAATAAAATTGTGATATTTATTACTTTATTGTCTTTTGCCACATTATTTTTTATGCTGTTTTTGTATAATACAGACCCAGTGACACAACTTAAAATAAATCCTTATTTTACTTAAAAATTGATTTTAAGAAAAATATTTAATCTGAAATTTCGCAGTTAAAAAAGACACACTATTTATCTTTAGATTTAATAGTAGTAGGTGGTTTCACTGACATGCTGTGCATTGAGTTTGGTCCAATTGATGTGATTCGTCGTTTATTCAGGTTGTTTTCTTATTGTTATAACTGCACAGATTTAAGCATATGTATTGCTGAGTCTCTGTTTCTGTAGCTGATATCAGGTGAAACGAGTTTGACCAGAAATTTGAGCAAGCAGAGCAGTGATTGGTGTTGCCCTAAAAGTCAGGACACTTAATTCTAACTCACCTATTAGAATTACTGCCACTTATGATGCACAGATCAACAGAAAAACTTCAATTTAACTCAGTATCTGAATAACCGAGTATGAATAAAATTACTTAATAGAAATGATCTTTTTTTCCCCAACTTTTAAGAAAGAAGAGCAATTTGTTCCAGACAATATTTGCGAATTAAACATTTATTGCAGTTTGATATTATCGCATTGTTTTTTATGTATTATTATTGGATAGTAATTTTTAACACTCTTAGAAAAATACTAAACTTTTATTGTACAGTACAGACATTTCTGATTAAATCATGTTTTATGCAACTGGGGATTTGGGATGTCATTTATGGTACATGAAAATATATTACAATAAATTTGTGAGTTATATTTTTTTGCTTTTACCTTTAGAAGACAAAAAAGAATAAAAAAGAAATAGAAATTGAAAAGGCATTTCTTATTTTACCCTTCTTTTGCAACACGTTGACTTGCTTAATGGAGTGAGATTGTACTGAACTTTGGTGGCAAATCGACTAATGTTTTTGGATTTGTGGTCTTTAACCAAGTTTCTTCAACTTTAGCTAATTGGGTTTCATATAAGCAAAAAGTAAAAAAAAAAAAATGAGTTAATATTAGTTTCTGATTTCAACATGATTGTTCCTGCGCTGAAGAGAAGTGTTTTAAAATAACTTTTAAATGTGTATACAATACTAGTGTATGTTTTCCTTTTTTCTTTTTTCTGCTAAAGTAATATATTCCTGTAAATTTAATTCAAACACCGTCCTCCAAATTTACACCTGCTCGGTCCACCTGCTTCTACATGAATGTATGACAAAAAGATGATTTCGTTTTGCAAATAGTATTTTGGTGTAATAAACAAGCATGTGAAGGGCGAGCTGCTAGGGAAAAAGTTTATTTATGCATTAAATGTAAAGGCGTTTATTTTTGCCAGCTGCATGCTGTATTCGGTTTCAGGTAGAGAACAATATTAAGCTTTATGCATAAACTGATCTCAGTGTGAAGCAGAAACGTATCAAATTTTGAGACTTCTGCATAAAGACTGTAGAAAGATTAATGGCGTGGGGATTAACAGTCATATTATTATTATTATTATTATTATTATTATTATTATTAGGTTCATTGCTGTTTTAGTTGTTTGTGGTGTTAATGTACACTTTAAACATTGTGGTCTATATAAAATGCATGCACGTTTTGTTAAAATCTTAACAAAGACAGTGCATTGATTGCAATAAAAAGCCACAGTTTTACAAATCTGCTCCTGAAAAGCATGCTCATGAGTGCATCAGAAAGGTCCTCTACACCACTACACCAGTGCACGCGCCCTGCAGGACATTATGACGTAATGAGCGTTTGCGCGTTACTGTAGTTGATGGAGACCAACCGCTTTGTATCTAATGCAAAACATGCATCACAACATGCAAGTGCTTAACAGTACTTCTGAATATACACTGTCAATATACACTTTCAATTAAAGTCTGCTGGGAGACTTCAGTTCAGTTAGGCAGGTGCGTGCACTGGTAACCTTCTGCATAGAAATATTTTAGACTACATGTTTAATAAGCATTAAAATCACTTTTAACTCTTCAAGTGTTGTTTACGTGCATGTTTCCAGAGGTAATATAGTAAACTTCATGCAATTGTCATGCATAAAAAGACTTTTGTGATTGAAAGTTTCGTAAGTTTTGTCATTTTTTGCGTTATGCATCAGTAAGCAAGAAACAAACCAATGAAATGCATATGTTTAAAAGTGCTTAACAGCCAAAATCCTTTATATTAGAATCTTTATAAATTTTTTTTGTGTTGTTAGTAAACAGGCGTACACACAAGTCAAGCAAACGCAAATAAACTGCAAAGTTTTGAAGTTAAATTTAGTTGATATGGGTTTGGGTTAAGTATTTGCTTAAAAAAACTACAAAATACACACATTTATGTTTGCTACTGAATTAAATTAAATTAAAGTTCAAATCTTTATTGGATTTCTGCTGCTTAAGAAATAAGCAAGTGTGAAAACATATAGAAAACGTCTATTGAAAATACGAGTATTACTACAATTACAAAGTACCACAACATTTTTGAGCAAATTGTTACCAAAATATTTTTGTTAATTGTTACTAAACTTAAATACCAAACAAATTGTTACCAAAAAAAAAGTAATATTATATATTTTGCTATTTACATATTGTAAAGCGTCCTTGGGTTTGTAAATTAAACTTATTAATATTATATTATTATTTTGCATATACTGATGTACAGTATAACTAACAACATGCATGTAACTATAATTGCATATTACACCTGCATATAAAAAAAAATCTGAATCTGCCATTAGAACATTCACCTTATTCATATAATATCTTTTTATTTGATGCAGATCATGACGAAGTCCTGCACAGACGAAACGGATATGCTCGAGTCCCAAACCAACAGCGCGAGCTGGACTGACGGCTCTCAGCGCGCGGATAAGAAGCAGAAGGACTCGGAAAACGACGAGGACGAGCACGAGTTAGAGGAGGAAGAGGAGGAAGAAGAGGAGGAGGAAGAGGAGGAAGGCGAAGGGAGCAAGCCTAAGCGACGTGGTCCGAAAAAGAAGAAGATGACCAAGGCGCGCATGCAGAGGTTCAAGGTGCGGCGCATGAAAGCCAACGCGCGCGAGCGCAGCCGCATGCACGGGCTGAACGACGCGCTGGAGAGTTTGCGCAAAGTGGTTCCGTGCTACTCCAAAACGCAGAAGCTGTCCAAGATCGAGACCCTGCGCCTTGCTAAAAATTACATCTGGGCTCTGTCAGAGATCTTGCGCTCAGGTGAGAGTCCGGATCTGGTGTCTTTCGTACAGGCTTTGTGTAAAGGTCTTTCTCAGCCGACCACCAACCTGGTTGCGGGGTGCTTGCAGCTCAACCCGCGGACTTTCCTGCCCGAGCAGCAGAGCCATGCACACGGTGCGGGTGATGCTTCATATGCCATGCATCCTTATTGCTACCAGACTGCCGGGCTACCGAGCCCGCCTTATGGAGCTGCGGATGGCGCGCACACGTTTCAAGCCAAGACCGCACACGCATATGGAGGCGCGCTTCTCTTACCGCCGCCACCACCCCCTCCCCCGCAGCCGCCCACAGGTTTGCCCCCGGAGCAGTTTTTCGACTGTGCGGACAGTCCCGCTGCTTCCTTCGATGGACCCCTGAGTCCGCCTCTGAGCGTCAATGGAAACTTTTCCTTCAAGCACGAGCCGTCGGAGTTTGCGTTTGGCGCAGGGCAACATTACCACCACGCGCCGCAGGGACACCACCATCACCACCATCACCACGCGTCCCTGTACGATTTACCCATGGAGAACGTCGTGCCCTATGAGGGTCACTCCCATCACGAACGAGTCGTGCACATGAACGCGCAACTGAATGCCATATTTCACGATTCGTGATTCGTAAACGTCTGCTGGACGCTTTTGCAGAAAACTGCTCGATTCGATTCGAATCGATTCTTGTACTGCGTGTCAACGCGGTTATACTGTTTATGAAAAATGCAAAAAAAAAGAGAGCACACACAAAGTAGGACTGGGCAATATGACCTTTTTTTTTTTTACAGTACAGTATATATCACAAAATTTTAACTGGCTGAAAAAGTGCCAATAAGGCACATTGTAAAGTGGGATGCTCCAAGGCCCAAGGTATGGGTTCCAGAGGCCCAAAGTGGGAATTCAAATGACCCAGAAGAACAATCCTTATAAACATAAGTGCCACAAAAGGTCCTTTATATACATGAATTGAAAAATGAACCTTTTAAAGAAGGGGCTAACAAAAATAAATGAATCTTGTTTTATATAAATCATCTTATTCACAGCATGATGATCATGTGTGGCATATCCAAACCCATTCAGGAAAATCTGGGCAAAAGTCAAAACCAAACCCGAGACATGGCACCATTTCATTGCAGGGCATCACTCACTCAACTATCCACTCATTAAGTAATACCTAAGGGCCTCCACTGGCATGCTTTTAAGGCGTGGGTTAACTCCAGAGTTCTCAAAGTAATTTTAAACATGAAGGGCTTAGTGGATTGAACCCTGATATCTAGGACACTGGTTCTCTGCAGCACCCACACCACACTTGTTCATTAATAATTTCCATCTAAAAAAAACTATAAACTGACTGTATGGACCCAAAATGGTTTGATGGCATCACCTTATAGAAAGAAGTATGTTGGGGGCCTCAATCTTGTATCAGGGTCCTTGGTGCCAGAACATCAAAGACAAGTGGAACCATATTAGGTGACATAGCAAATAGTAGGGGTGTCTCACAGCAGCAAGGATTTTGGGACCTGGGTTTGATCCTTACTTTCCGTGTGAGAAGGATGTGAATGTGTATGTTTAATTTGGCTGTGTAAGTGGATATAAGGATGGGGGAGTAGGATGCCCTAAGATAGACTGGTGCAACCCTGGCTGCACTAGACCCACAATAACCCCTATAAGGACAAACAAGGAATTGAAGGTGAATAAATCAACTGAGCCATATATGTAAAAATGCCATAAATATTTATCATTTACAACATAAAAATGTACAGATTCTGCTTACACTTTTTTAACAATAGAGCTTAAAGCACTGATACTTATAATATCAACAATCATGTGGTCATACTGCCCAGCCCTACTATATAGCAAATACATTTCCCTAAACTGAATTAACACCTACAGTCACACCTACAGAATGAGAACTGTTTTTTGTTTACAGCAGATTATGCTTGTCCTTCATAACTATATTGCTTGCTGTTCACTGTTGTCCTTTGTTATCAGTGAACATTATGGGGTAAGCTCTTGGATGCAGCAAAGGGAATGTCAACAAGAACTACTGGCAATATGTTTTTTCCAGATTCAGCTTTATTGGTCTTATTATACATTTAGCCTCTAATTATTTTAACCCAAGTTTTCCATATTTTTTACATTATTTACAGCAATAATATCCATTTACACCCACACTTAAACTTAGAAATAATTTAATCCAGCCAATCCATCCAATGCTTTGTGTTTTGGGAGGTGGAAGGATACCTGGAAGGATACCAGGAAGTGTACCTGGAGAAAAGGCATAGGGACACAGGGAAAACAAGCAAAACCTCCCACAGACAGTGAATGGAGGTCAGGTGCAGCAGAAACCCACAACTCATGCTGCTGAGTCCTCTGAAACCATAGCATAAGCCTGGCTTCACGTGTCTCAGAGAAAGCAAGTGCTAGTCTTAATCTTTAGACTTGGTGAGTGTCTTGTGATAAGAAGGACCTAGTCAGTGGGTAGAAATATTCAGATCTTAACAATTTAAATGAAGTGGATTTTTACACTTGCAATTATGTTGCACCTTAGTTAAACATTAAACAGAATGGAAGTTTTCTAGCTGTGGTCAGTGTAGTACATTTTGTTAATCTGTGAAAGACAGGTCAGAACATTCAAAAACACAATATTGGTGTAAATGGTATAGAAAAAATCAAAATACTAATCTAGTCAGGTTGCCCCATGCTATAGCTGGATTATGTCAATGTTCATTTATAATAATATCATTACTGCAGGTTTGAAATCAGTGCAAGGGTTTATTTGCTACGCACACACACACACACACACACACACACACACACACACACACACTATGCTTAATCATATGGTATGTATTTATTGTTGGTTTAACTGCCTTTATTGGAAAAAAGAGGATGCACATTCTCTCCTTCACCTTATTGTATTATACTTCTATATAAAGACTGTGCATCTGAGGTCACAGGTGGAAACAGAGGCGTGACCGTAATCCAGAATGTGTTAATTGTACATGCTACACAAGAAATCACAAGCAATAATTTGGAAAAGCTATGCAATTTTTAATCAAATATACTGGGCCAATTATAGAAAGGAATAAAGAGATTGCTATATTTTTCAACCTACATTTTAGTACTTACTATTACTATGACTACTATTATTATATCCCATATGGAATTATTTTGTTGTGATTTTTGTAAGAGAATTGTACTTTTTTTTTTTTACTAAAATTGGATTTGTGCGTCATGCAACATTACGTTCCTGTTTTGTATAAGAAGTTAGAGTTTAATTTCTTTCTACAAAATAACAGCCAATCGAGTAATAAAAGGAGGAATGAAACCAGCAGGCAAGTGCTTATAGACTTCGTTACGTTGCCTTAGCAATCAATCATTTACTGTAAAATCATGCAAAATTGCACAAATCCATTATCTGGATCCTTCCAAGAATCAGTTTGATTTTCTAAACAGCCCAATAATTACAGACTATTTAAAATCATGGACTATATTAAACTGTTAGAGAAGGTTTTGGTGTTAGAAAAGTGTTGATGTTGTGTATATATATAAAGCTTGACTATCACCTGAAATGTGCACTCTGTAAAAACAGGGGCTGATCTTTCCCAAACGAAAATAAACACTGAACCCTACTACACCTTGTCGGAATTATTTATATGTCAGTCTGTCCGATTTAATGAATCGACATGATATTTATTCAGATTTTTTCTTGCCACAAGTAAAACATAGTGTGTATGCAATCCAAAAGGAACAAAACATGCAAGTCAATAAAGTCAAACATACATGTGAGGTACTGCAAGTTATTGAAACTCAACTTATTGTCGCTTTGTATAATGGCACAGAGAAGTCACCAGCTGTACTCAACATAAGCACTAACAAGGAATTAGGAGGAAGGAAACAATCTTATATATATATATATATATATATATATATATATATATATATATATATATAAGATGAATAAAGTTGTATGTATTAACATATTTACTTGCAAAAACGTATAAAGAAACTCAAATTAAAAATGTCCAAGACAAATAAAAGTTGTAGAATAAAATCTGTCTCTGCCATTAAGTGCATGTTTCTTTAAAAGACAAGTAAAGTATTAGACGATAAATGTAAATTATTGTAAATGGACAGGACATTATTAATACAGAATTCCAAGTGAGAAGTCTTTACCATTATGGTTTATGTTGAGATTTATCGCATTTGCTATCGACAGGTTTCATTAGCGTATAACCTTTCTGTCAGATTAATAGTAAATAAACTGTATACTTTTTACTGTTCCAAAGTTATTATCTATTCAAAATAATGAGGGTTAAACAACCTCCGTATCGGATACATTTCTAAACATTTCTAAAAGTTACTTTGATTAAAATTAAATAGTTAAACAGAAAAAAACGAAGCGAAAAATGATCCATAAGAAAATGCAGTAATTCTTAATAATATTAAACACATTATTCGTTCATAACCCATACAGTGATTGTATATGAATTCAGAAGTTATTTTTGTAATTGGCACCTTAATAGTTCTCTTATTAGAGTTTCGTTTTTAAATTATAATTTTACCTGTTTCTACACATTTTCTTTAACTGCTATAAAGTTTGCAAAAATAATCATTTATTAAAAAAGTTATAAAATACTAACGTCTTATAAAATGGGTCCAGATCATACATATAAGACTATACAATAATAGATCATTTGTGTATTATTATTTTTAATCTTATAATAATATTAACAATAATAGCAATAATAATAATTATTGTTGTTATTATTATTATTAGATTTTATTTTTGTTATTATTATATTATTATCACTTAAGATTTAGTAAACAGATTGTTTATAAACAAAAATAAATAATTATAGTGATAATAACTAATTTAAGCATATTCTTTCCCCTTTTACATTCTAACGGGTACTGAACGGTTTTTAACAGTGATACATTTGTTAAAAAGCTTGTAAGGCTCTAAGTCATGATAGTATGCACTAGTGTCTTTTTTAGAAACACAAGTGAATCTGACCTGTAGAAGTAAACAATGTTAGTTGCTCTTTTCACAATGTAAACATCATCATCCTTCATTAAATTATGCATTCATCTGCTGTATTATTCTGTGAGTCAATTTGGTGTATAATCATTCTAAATTTATACAATTTATTAATGGAATTAATTACATTCTAGTGGCCCAGCAATACTAAGCAGGCATACTATACCAGCATAATTATAGTATTTACTATGAAATTGTTAATTAATTATTGCAATATCAGAGGGTCATTTTTTCTTTTTTTTCCGAAAGCGCACTTTCTACTGTAAATTCTAGTTAGCTGCGAATGCTGATTATTACAGCTGTATTTACCACGTTTATGCAAGTAATCACACATTAGCTATGTTTTCTTTTTACTATATATAGCTAATATGCCACTCGATCATGCCCATGCCACCATTGTTTATGCAAACCCGAGCTCGTGTGCCCCAGATGTTATTCGTGCAGACCAGGGGGAGGTTTTAATCTACTGAAAATGTTATATAAAAAAAAGCCAAAAGAAAAATGCTTTCTCAGCGCTTTGATGAGAATTGAATGTAATAAGATAGTGCAGTATAAACCCTCAGCAATTAAACCTGATTCAATTAAACATGCGATCTCTGATTGAAGCCCTGCAGGGGCTCATTAATCACATACTGTCATTTAGCTCAAACAAATCACCCAATAATTAAAGCTGCAAAAATAGAGGTTTGGGACAAAATGGATTCAATCTCATGGATTTATTAGGTTACAGTGTGATCTCGGTCACAACATTTAAGTTGCATTAAAAGAAGTTGGCTTAGTAAAAAGAAAAAGTGAGGGTCGGAAAAATGTAGCATATACTCACCTTTATTATACATGTGTACAGGTTAGGTTAAAAGTCCTTAAATGATGTTTTTAAGAGATTTCTGTTAATTAATTTTGTTTAAACTGTGTTTGCTCTCTATTAACTCCTGTGATTTTCTTGAATGAATGAATTACTAGCTGATCCATCATAAAACCAGTACTGTCAAGTTTGAAGCAGCAACAGACCAACAGTAGCTCTGACCAGCAGCTAATGCTTGGCAGTTACACATTTTTTGCATTTTAGCAGACACTTTTATCCAAAGGGACTTACAGTGCAGTGACAGTATATTATCCAAGCAATTGAAGGTTATGGGCCTTGCTCAAGGTCCTAACAGTGGCAACCTGGCAGTGAGGGGCTTGAACAAGCGACCTTTCGAATACTAGTCCAGTACCCTAACCACTAGACTACACCTGCCCTCTGTGATGTTATCTTTCTCAAGCACGTATTGTTTAAAACGTAATTTACTTAACTTAAAATGTTATGTTCAAGTATTTTACATGGATTGTAATAAGATGTTTTAGTTTTATTAGTGTTTTTAAAATCGTATGAACCATTTTATTGCACTTTAAGGAAGATTGTAGAATACAGTAGACTAATACGTGTTTATAGGTTTAATTTGATATAATGAGATTGTATTTATATAAGATGATTTTATTCTCTAGAGAGACAGTAAATAACATTAGTGAGGTTTCATGTTTACACTGCAGGTTCTCTCAGTTGTTTTACTCGCGCGCGCCAGTGCGTCATGGTGTTTAGATTTCATATTTAAAATGACATTATTTTAATAAACAATTATATTTCAATTTAATAATACAGACAAATGAGTTATTTTAACAATTAATGTCCTCACATTAAGCTTTACAGAAAACCAGGATTAAACCACAAACAAGCCACAGAGAATCTAACAGTGACTGCAGGTAAGCTTATTAACTCGCTAGCATTCCAGTTCGATGGTGTTGACCTACTGCCCATCTGTGGGTACAGCAGCCTCAACCCTTCTGAGATAGCTTTTTACAAGACTGACAGAGTGATAGGTCTTCAATGGGATTGAGGTCAAGGTTCTGTGTCCACTTGAGTTCAAAATGGACCTTGCCGACCTTGTGAGCAGGGGCATAGCCATCACAGTCACTACAACTGTTATGGGCTCTCCTTAAATTGTTGCAACTAAAATAAAAGCAAATCACTTAAAACAATTTGTTTCATATATGTAATAGCTACAAGTGTGGCTAAAACATTTAAGTTGGTTACTAGGAGGGGTGTCCACATTCTTTTGACCAAATTGTATAGGTACAGCCTAGACCTTGACGCATATAATGTTTGTTGTGAATATACTTACAGTGGATTCAGAAAGTATTTAAACTCATTGACTGTTTGCACACTTTACTGTGTTGTAGATTCAATTTTGAATGATTATCATTGCCATTTTACCAACAAGCTACACTTAATAATTCAAAATAAGTTTGTAAAAACATTAAATAAAAATCAACAACAGAAATCTGTTATTGACAAAACTATTCAGATTCTTTATTTAACATTTTGTACAAGCCCATCTGGCAGCTATTACGTCTGCATGTATTAGATACATTTCAATAAGCTTTGCACACCTGGATTTGTGCAGTTTATCCCATTCTTAATGGCAGATCCCTTCAAATATCATTAGATTGGATGGCAAAAATCTGTTAACTGCCATCTTCAGCTCTCCACAAATGTTCAATGTAGTTTAAGTTGTGCTTTGTCTGGGCCAATCAAGGACATACAGAAACTCGTTCCAGAGCCACACCGGCATCACTGTTGTGTTGAACGTAAACTGTAGCTCCACTAAGAGTTTGTGTGTGCTCTGAAAGAGGTTATCTATTCAAAATCAAATCCACATCACAATAAAGTGTGCAAGAAGGAGTCTCATCCATCCATTCATCCATTATTGTTTGCTTGTTTCTAATGTTAAAAAGTTCATACTTAAAACAAAAGATGTGGTGACGTGGCAATGCAGTGGTAGAGTGGGTGCCACACATCAACATGTATTCTGGAGATCTGGGTTAAGTTTTTGAGGAGTTTCTTTCCATGTTCACGTAGGTTTTCTCTTGGCATCCTGTTTTCTCCCACCTTTCAAAAACATACAGAAGGTGTATTGGCTGCTTTAAATTGCCCCTTGGGGTGGACAAAGGGGTAAGTGAATGTCTGACCGATGCTCTGAGATTGATTATTTTTCTGTCCACATTATATTCCTGCATTGCAGCCTGTGTTTTTGACACATCACAACTCTAAACAAAATGATCACTTGAAATGAATGATAAATTCACTACTGTGGGTGTGTTCAAAAACCTAGTGAGCTCTCTACATAGACAGCATTTTACATCATCCTAAGCGCCCTCCCGAGAAGGAGGCTGTTCGAAATCCTAGATGCCTTAATATCCTCACTAGTTAGGCATCTTAACATTTCAATGTTATTTTGACTCAAGAAGGAGTGAGCATCGGAAGCGTCCTTAGTGATCAAGGCAATCCCAGCATTCAGTGCGGCAGCTCTTCTCTCACAGAAAAAAAAAAAAAAACCATGCCTGACGGTGTGGGGAAACGAACGGAGTTATTTTCAAACGTAAATAAATTATTATTGATTTTTAACTTGTATAAACTTGCACAAGTGTTTTTATTTGCAAGTTCGGGCTTTTCAGCGAATTTAACCGTTTTCGGTACACGAAGGGAGATGTTAGTTGACATTCTAGCGCGCTGTGCCACCCCATCCCATTGGTTTGAATGGCAAGATGCTAACTGTGTTAGCTTAGATCCTAACTGTGTAAGCGAAACCCGATGGAATCGCTGTCTAAGAAGCGCGTTCGAATAACCTGACTTATAAGTCACTGACTTATTAGAATCCTCTCTACTGAGGCAGCTGCCTATGTAGACAGTAAGACAGCAAGGCAGCTCATTAGGTTTTCGAACACACCCTGTATCTTATATCACAAATCTATCTAGAAAATTCAAAGCTCAAAAGACTCTAAATGCAAAGGCATGTTGAAGTTACAGTTATGAAGTTATTTTTACAGTACTCCTATATAAAAAAGACCCTATACATTAAAAGTGTATGGGGTAAAAGGTCGGCTGTAGTGGTTACAAAGTGAACTACAACAGTAGATGTGCCCCCTCTACAATCATATTAAAAATATGATAAAATACTAGATATTTCGCCAGGGAGTCTGTCATGTTGTCAATAAAGATTGTGCAGTGAAGTGAAGTGAAGTCTTCTAGCTAAAGAATTGCAAACAAGTCAGAAAGTCTTTGTGTTTTTAATGTTGCTTCACTTGTAATAATAATAATAATAATAATTGCAGGAGTAAACACATGGGAAGAGATCTTATGAGTGGAGTGAACTGGAGTGAATTGATGCGCGTCCCCGTAACCAGGACTACTCGGAAACTTTACGAGAACGCGCACCGTAGAGAGCTTAGGCCAAGTCGGGAGCGCGCCTGCTGTGGTGATTAACACAACATCGGACAGAAGTGCGACGAAAGTCTAATGCTGTGGACTAAATGTTTGAAGTCACTCGCAAATCGAAACATGTTCCCCACGCGTGGTCCGAGAGCCGAGTGGAGTTAAACGAGTCCCCGCCGGTGACTCCTCCAGCTACTGAAACCCGTGTCAGGACGAAAAAGAAAAGAAGGAAGCAACAACAACAACAACAGCAGCAGCAGCACTCTGAAGAAGGAGAGAAGCGCTCAGACTCAGCTCAGGAACGCTGTAAAACACCTTCAGTTCACGGTAAATATGAACGCGAGGAAAGACCGAGTTCCGGAACTGAATCGATGCTCAGAGGAATCTTCCAGATTGGAAAGAAGAGCCACGATGTGATTCTCACAGGGACGCGCCTGACGTGGACGCGCATCCAACCAGAGAGTCTTACAGGTGAGTGGCGTGTAGGGTTACATGGTTGCCATGGATACTGCTTAATTTCATTTACAGAGTTAACCCTTGTATTGTGTTAGAAAGCTGCCCACATCTTTAATGTTAGCGGGTCAAATTTGACCCGATTTAAATCAGGCTAAAATACTAAAAAAAAAAAAAAAAAAAATAGTTATCATCTAATGTTGTTTCTCACCTTATACCTAATTTAGTTTGTACTTATGTAAACACTTTTCAATTTTTTATTTTTTTGGGTCCATAAACTTTTCATCTCACAATATACCACTCGTTTTCAATTAAAAAAATGTTTAAATTCACTATAGTGAATTTCCTATAGTAAAGAATAGGGGGAAATTATATTATCTGAGTCTAATAGACTAGTTACAGAGCACACTGACCAAAAATTGCTTTTTAAAATTTTTTTTATCTTACATTATTATCTATAGTGACATTTGTGCTGCTACAGGTCAATTTTGACCCGTATAGATTGGATAAAGGCAAAAAGTCCTTTCTTTTTCATAAAACCAACTTTATTTTACTCAGAATAGCAAGTGCAAATTGAAAATTAAACTATAAATTGAACACTGAAAAAAAAACTGTGTTTGTGTGTGAACCATAAACTGAACATTGAGAAACAATAATTTGTGTGCGTGTGTGATTGTTAGTGTGCTCCTTGCAGATGTGTTTCTTACATGCGTGGCAAGTGGTGCTAGTTTTTCTGTCCTTGTTCGAGGGGCAGGACTGGCACCTCTTTCTCTTGTTCCCCCTGGAATCCCCTGTCTGGTTCCTTGTGCAGGATGCTGGTGTGGGTGTAGCCTGAAGCTCTCTCACCAAATTGACAGAGAGTTGGGTTGGGGGCAGCCGCTGGCATCTTTCAATGTGGGGGTATACCAGTGTCCTCCAGAAAAAGCCTCATCTTGAAGGTTTTTCCGATGTTCCATCCAGGATTTATTTCCGTCCACACCACAAATTCATTGTATGCTGAAACATCCAATATATTATAAAAGGCTGGCACTGGCCACCTTTTTGTCTTTCGCTTGCATGTGTATGTGCCAGTGACCTTGTCCAGATTGTCAACTCCTCCTTTGTTTTTGTTATAATCCAGTATGACACAATTGTAGTTCTCTCTAAGAATGCAAACTTCGAGGAGAGAGGTGCCCTGTGCTTTGTTCCAAGAAGTGCAAGAGGAAGCTCAGGTTTGTTTTTCCTGACCGTTCCCACCATGGTCAGCTTCTTCTTCAGCAGTTCTTGGCCGAGGTTATAGGACGTGAAGAAATTATTGTGTGTGTGTGTGTGTGGTGGGGCAAATTGAGCCATATTTGATATACAGAGCAACTCACACCTTTTATGGCATGGACACAACAGCCAGTATTCTATGCCGGGTCATATTTGACCCATAACACCACAAATGTCACTTTTTTTATTAGAGACATTCAGAATTGACTAAAATGATGAAAATGTATTTTGTTGTGTTAAAATAGCTGTTTCTGAGGATATCATGAAATCTTGTTCCAATACAAAAAAGCAAACGGTACTTTTTACATACCTGAACTTGAAATCGGGTCAAATTTGACCCAAACACAATATAAGGGTTAAACCAGTGGCCACCTATTTTTTCAACTGACTTGTTCTTTTTAGATTTAAATCTTATAATATTTATTTTCATTCACAACTCAGAAATGTTTGTGTGGCTCTTGTGGGGCATTTTCTGGTGTTTGTGTGGGTTTCCGCTCCCAAAAGGGGCGGCACGGTGGCTAAGTGGGTAGCACTGTTGCCTCACATCAAGAAGGTCCTGGGTTCGATCCCCAGGTGGGGCGGTCCGGGTCCTTTCTGTGTGGAGTTTGCATGTTCTCCCCGTGTCTGCGTGGGTTTACTCCGGATGCTCCGGTTTCCTCCCACAGTCCAAAGACATGCAGGTGAGGTGAATTGGAGATACAAAATTGTCCATGACTGTTTGATATAACCTTGTGATCTGATGAATCTTGTGTATCAAGTAACTACCGTTTCTGTCATGAATGTAACCAAAGTGTAAAACATGACGTTAAAATCCTAATAAACAAACAAACAAAACCCCCCAAAAACATGAAAATGGTGGACTGGCTGCTGTACATTGCAACTTATGTGTGAATATGTGAGCGTGTGATGGCCTGCAATGGATTGGAACCGTGTCCAAGGAGACATATTTCTGAACTGTGCTCAGTGTTTCCAGGTGGCACTGGATTCATCACAACCTCGGTACTGGACAATGGTGTTTTTCCACACCAAAACTGTCACCTGCACTAAATTGTCAGAAGTATGTGGACACCTGCATGTGCTTGCCGGACATCTTATTTTAAGTCAAGTCAAATTTATTTATATAGCGCTTTTTACAATGGACATTGTCTCAAAGCAACGTTACAGAATCCAGGACCAACAGACCAAAAACCCCTATTGAGCAAGCCGAGGGCGACAGAGGCAAGGTAAAACTCCCCTAAAATTACAGGAAGAAACCGGACTCAGCAGGAACCTCCGTGTTTCTTGGGTGGCCTGGAGAATAATTTAAATAAAAAGGATTTACACAAATCATACAAACACAAAATTAAATTGAACTGAAAGTTGCAACTAGCAAAAAAATAAATGGAGTTCCTCATTGTTCAGTCCAGTCTGTGATAAAACCCATTGTAAGTTCTGGACATGCCAGGTTCCCGTCACGTCTAGTAGAAGCAGCATTGTTGGCACTGCAGTCTCGACTTGCAGTCTTTAACCTCGAGAGGGTGAACAGGTTTCCGTCAGATAGCACCACATTTAAAAAAATTGGCATTCATGTGTAGTTGGCGTTCCACCAGATTTTGGAGTGTGTCTATTGAAATTTGTGCCCATTTAGTTTCAGAAGCATTTGTAAGGTCAGGCACTTGTTTTGGACAAGGGGCATGGCTTGTAATTGATGTTTGATGTTCCAATTCATCCACAAATTGTTTAATGCGGTTGAGGTAAGAGCTCTCTGCAGGCCACTGGAGTCCCTCCACTTTAAACTTGTCAAACCGTGTATTTATGGACATTTCTTTTGCACAGTGGAACAGTCATGATGAAACAGGAAAGTGCCCTCCTCAAATGTTTGACACAAAGTTCGAAACATCACTTATTTTATATAATTGATTTTACACACCTTTTAGCATTGGGTTTGGCAGAAACAACTAAACAATAATATTAATAATAATAATAATAATAATAATAAGGGCCCTCTGGTGGTGCAGTGATCTTTTGCGCTAACCCACCACCATCTCAGTGGTGCTATCGGCCGGCTGGGTTTTCCACACAGACATGATTAGCTGTGTCTGTGTGTGTGGGTAGTGGGGGGTTGGGGCTGTGTCCAGGGTATTCCTGCCTTGCCCCCAGTGATTTTGGTGAAACCGGACCTGCCCAGACCCTGACCAGAATAAAGTGGTTGAGAAAAAAATAAAATGAAATGAAAACAAAATAATAATAATTATTACCACAGGGCAGTGGTAGCTCAGCGGTTAACATACTGGACAATTATTCAGAATGTTACTGGTTTAAGCCCCACCATTGTCACTGTTGGGCCCTGAGCAAAACCCTTAGCCCTCAATTGCTCGAATTGTACTCAGTCACAATTGTAAGTCGCTTAGGATCAAAGTGTCTGCTAAATGCTTAATATTAATAACATTTTGGTACAGCAGTTATTTACGTCTTAATAAAAAAGTTTTTATTTTAGGTCAACAGCATTTAAATGCATTGCAGGCACACAAAATCAGCCAAAATAAAAATAATAAATATTTTTTTTGTTACATGCTCTTTTTGTTGACCCGGGTTTTTGAAACTGCAATAGAACCAGAATTTCGGAAACTTAATACTCAATGTTGTATTTCAGTGTGTTCATAATCAATACAGACGTACTGACATGCATAAAGAATTGCGTCCTGACACATTTGGAAGGCAACAGTGTTTATACTTGATCTTGTGTAGCTGGAAGCATTGGCACTGCATGGCATGTTCCTAGCATAATTGTGGCAGCCCGCATTGAACTAGCTAAGCACAATTTGCAGGCTGTAATGTTGAGTTTCAAAAAAGCTGAGTGCACATGATTCGAAGAACTCAACAATGCCCCATTTTGACCTGATTTCGACGCCAGGGCAGGGCTATATATGCTAGTTGTTTGCAGGTGTGGGAGGAAAGTGCTCACACCCAGTTATTTTTACCTTTACCTTTGCCTATTGATGCTTTTTGTTTGTTGGGTAATGATATGTAGTATTTCACTCTAGCGCATGTTGTGATTAGTGATACAGGACGATCAGATGAACAGACTGGTTGACAAAAAAAAAAGCGGGAAGTCCAAGCTGCCAAGAAGTCATGTGTGACAGATGTGTTGGTAATAGATTCCGGCCGATTGTTGTGGCCACCTAAAGTAGAGCATCTGTCAGTCTTGTGGACATTTAGCAAACGTCCAAGTAAATGATACTCAAAGCGGCCATCTGCATGACTGCACCGAGCACACAAACATATGACTCTTTTTGCAGGGTTTAGATTAGTGTCATTCACTCAGGGGTTCAGTCACATTTCATGCCAGTCTAATAATTGTGTACTAATTAGACATTTTTGGCATAGAATCTGTTTAACAAAGTATATTGTAAAACATTGTTTGTAATAAAAATGCCTTTGCTAAAATCGTTTATAAACTGCTTGTGATATTAGCTTTATTATTATGTATAAACCCAATTCCGGAAAGGTTTGGACATTTTGTAAATTGCATTTCTTGATGCAACAAAATGTGTAAAATTACATTAATTTAGCTATATTTATCACATTGGCATGGCGGTTTCTTACTCAACACTGTATGAGGGATCTGGCCTTCACTTACACTGACTGAGATTTCTCCAGATTCCATGAATCTTTTCGCAGTATTATGTATGGTATATGGTGAAAAAACCTAAATTATTTATTAAAAGTAATTTGTATAGTAAATTACTTAATTACTTTTAATTATTATAAACATTCAGGGCTTTTCGTCTGGTGGCAGAATAATTAAATCCCCATTTTTTATATAAAATTAATTTTGATATTTTTTAAATACTAACATGGCAAATTCTGTGACAGTGCATGGCCACCTTTGTTCAATTCTCCTCTTCATAATGCACCATACATTTTCATCAAATTGTAAATGTGTTTATATTTATATTTGTAATATTTATATATCACACATCACATTCTTCTTTCTACTGCATTTTACAAAATGTCCTATTTTTTCTGGAAGTAGGGTTTTGTAGATTTGTGAAATCCACAAACCCCAAATTAAGAATTTTAAAGATTTTAATTCCAGGTCATAACACCACAAAATTTCAAGTTCAAGCTGAGTTAATCCTTGTGCATGTTGCCAGATATGTGGTACCTTCGGTTGTTGTGGATTTTGTGGAAACAAATCAGACAAAGGAAAGAAAAGAAATAGCAGATTGGCTTGCGTAAGCTCGGCAGCCAGTACTTTTAATTCAGTGATCCAGGCTAATGTTATTAAGCCAGCACTCTCATTACACAGACAGCTTCCATCTAATAACCCCCCATAGCCTTTACCAAATGCTCCCATGAAACTGCCAGAAAACAACAGTGAGACACTCAGATGCTCTGTTTTTTTATTTGATGCTCGTACCGTTCTTTTCTTGCCTGGGGGTGGAGGGTCCGAACATCGCCAAGCATGGCCCTCGATCCCTGAACAGACTGAAGTAAGTGAGTGTGAACCAAGTGTTGCTTAAATGCAACCTTACATTGGATGAGATGGTGGCGCTCATGCTTTGTTTAATGATTATAGGCTATTTATGAGAAATTTGCTTGTTTCATTAAGTAATCACATAAACTACTGTAACTGCTTATCCAAACTTATAGGAAGAGCTATTGTGTCACTCTGTTACTCTTATAGTGTTATAGAATTATAGTGGCTGCCAACAATTAGGCTCCTTTTGGCCTTGTATGCAAGCAACCCCAACTGTTTATATTATATATTTATATTTTCAGCATTTAGCGGACGCTTTTATCCAAAGCGACTTACAATCCTGTGACAGTATACAGTCTAAGCAATTGAGGGTTAAGGGCCTTGCTCAAGGGCCCAACAGTGGCAACCTGGCAGTGGTGGGGCTTGAACCAGCGACTTTTCGATTGCTAGTCCAGTACCTTATCCACCAGGCTACAACTGTTACATTCAGAAAATTGTAGAAATCGGTGGTTGAGACTAAAGCTACGCACACAACTAGTCAAACCATGTTTTAAGTTTTTAAAAACAAGGTTTCGTGTCAGTTTGAGTTAGAATTAAATACTTTTTTAAGGCACTACATGTGCACATATTTAACACACTTTTTTCTTAGGCGCACAAGTAGATTTTTTGTATCACCCATGATAATTTATGGCACTTTAAGATGCATTGTTGTAGCTAATTTGTTGAATAAGTCTTTGCCAGGCATCAGCTAATCTTCTGCCAACACAGAACTACAGCAAGCTGAATGTATCATTGTTTCACTCTCATCTCAAGAGAAGAAGTGCAAGAGAAATAGTCATGTTTTGTGTGAGCCGTAGGGCTTCCTGTAAATCAAGCCAGCAGTGAAGCATGACTGGGCAGCCGAAATCGTACCAAAACCTGCAAGAAGGCCTTAAAGAGGAGGTTGATTTAGTCTCAGCAGACAGTAGTGGAGGGAGAGCGCCTGCGGACAGAGCACAGGCCCTGACTTTTTTAACCCTGAATTTGTTTAGCTTTGGCCTTGGCGTGTTTTCAGTGCACCGCAGGACGAATGAGAATTCTGATCAGCTGTAGTAACTCACGCCTCCAGAGTCCACAGTTCACAATGATCACATAGTGGGTTCATGCCCTCTGTGCCCTCTGTTTATCTGTTTCTTACTCACTTTCTGTGAGCTATTCTCTCTACACTGTTTCTGTATAGCGATGCCAAGTAACATCGCTACCCACTGCGCCCTCATGCCGCCTGTGGCTAAAACACTGCAGCTTAATAAGTAACAGGGGAGTCCGCATACGTTTGGCCATATAGTGTATGTAAGTTACCTTTACTTTTCCAACAAGCACATGGTCAGGTGTCCAAATACTTTTGGCCACATAGTTTTAATAACAAAAAATATTGAGGATACTTGCAATCGTTACACTTTATCCTATAGGTGTTCAGTGAGGTAATAAGGTCAGAGTTTTGAGCAGGTAACTGAAGTTCCTCCCTTGAGACTCATCAAAACAGGTCTTTATGGACCTTGCCTTGTGCACAAGGGTACAGTCATGCTGAAACAGGAAATGGTCTTTGCTGAATGTGTTTCCACAAATTTGGAATCAGAATGCTGAGTTTAGATCAGGGCTAAAATGTTCAACATATATGTCTAAGCTAATTAGCCAAAAGTAAACCAGCAGCAAGCCAATATTTATTTATTTTATTGATTAGGATTTAACGTCATGTTTTACACACTTTGGTTACATTCATGACAGGACAGGTAGTTACTGGTTACACAGGATTCATCAGTTAAAGTTTAATATCAAGCACAGTCATGGACAATTTAGTGTCTCCAATTCACCTCACTTGCATGTCTTTGGACTGTGGGAGGAAACCGGAGCTCCCGGAAGAAACCCACGCAGACATGGGGAGAACATGCAAACTCCACACAGAAAGGACCCAGGACCATCTTGCTGTGAGGCGACAGTGCTACCCACAGAGCCACTGTGCTGCCCGCTGCAAGCCAGTAAGTTGTAACTTGTGGCACTAATGTGAGAAACAGTGTAGAGCAATCCAGTTTACCTTCTGTATGTTTTGGAAAGGTTGGAGGAAAGTGGAATATCTGATAACTGGAAGAAACCTGACTGGACACTGAGGGTACATGTAAACTTACTCAGACAGTGACTAAAGACAAGGATCAAACCCAGCTATCAGATGTACCTGAAGCGGAATATCATTAGAGAATTAAATCAATCATGAACTGACAGTTTTTCCTGAATATGAGATCATCTGAAGAGCATTTTACCCGTTTTACTCAGTTTAGTCATTACCAGTGTCCTCAGTGCATATCCACTGCCACTTATACCACTCTCGTTCTGGACGAGGGGAATTGTAGATCATATAAGCGCCCTCTCCAAAGCACTCAATTGCAATTTTTTTATTACCTGCCTGTGGGTTCTCACAAAGAGCCTTTCCACATACAAAGATACATGCTATGCTCCATGCGACCCACACAGAGATTGTATATCGCAGTGGAGGCCAGGAGAAACCCCATCCGATCTCCCTCGCTCAGACACGGCCAATTATTTGCACTGCCGCGATTCATCCTTGTAACAGTGGTGTGCTATCGTGTTACACTCTTGTGCACCCCTGAAGATTATTTTTTTTCATATCATCAAAACATTGGTTCAACATTATATTGTGGGGAGAGAAATGACATTAAGGTTGGCCTCTGTGTGGCGCCCAGGTGGCGCAGCGGGATATTCCGCTTGCACACCAGCACAGAGTTTCTGAACTTCTCGGTTTTGCCACCGGTCGGCTGGGCGCCATCTAGAAGGCATAATTGTCAGTGCCCGCAGCAGATACTAATTGGCCACCGTATCTTCAGGGTGGGGGCCGGACTATGTGTGGGTGGGTGGGTCTTCATACGCTGGGTAAGGACCCTGATTGGCAGAAGAGATGCCCGTGCAGAATGCATGGGCGAAAAGAGGAGGGCTGTGCACGTGTACAGCGACGTGCTCTCCTCGGATGCAATCTGGCATCTCTCAGCAGCGGAAGACAAAATTGAGTGTGCTAAATCAGGAGGAAAAAGTGGAGAAAATGCCTTAAAAAAAAAAAAAATTTAAAAAAAAGGTTGGCCTCTGTGTTAAGGCACACGTATTAATGTTCTTTTGAAGATATCACCATTGTTAATCCATTTTAGGCTGCATGTAAATAAACATGATTATTATCTTAACATTTTTACTGGTTACATTTGTAAACATAATCCTTTATCAGTCTGTGGTGTTTTAAAATCAGTTTTGTTCCTATGTCAGGAGTATGTTTACATGCTGACTGTTTTATTTTATCGTTTTGGTAATAGAATTAGTCCTGACAGGTTAAGCTTCTCTTTCCAGCACTCCTTCCCTCACCGCAACATCATTTAGTGAACACTTTACTACAGGGAGCGCTGCTCTATTTATGTCCAGCCTCACTGTAAACACTTTAGGGTTGGTTAAGATTTCGGAAAGTGACCTGTTTTTATCTCTGCTTGCTCTGAGGACTCTGGTTGACCACTGCGGTCAGGCTTTGGGCTGCTGCTCTCTTCACTGGCACTGATGGGAATGGCCACAGATTTCTGGGGCTAATTGCACCACTGAGGTTATCTGATCCTATTTCATAGAGTTTGAAGTAAGGGAGGGAGGGAGGGTTAAAGAAAGTAAATACATAGGAGGCATGTAAAGAGGGAGAGAAACAGATGGAGAAAATTGAGTGAGAGGGAAAAAAGGAAAATGTTGTAAAGAAAAGAAAAGGAAGACAGAAAGGTACTTATTACTGTGATTGTCTTCAGGGTAACATATAGCAAAACACAAGATTGGCTATGTCTAAGGGGGTGGTGTCCACTCACTGTCCACTCTATTAGACACTCGTACCTAGTTGGTTCACCTTGTAGATGTAAAGTCAGAGACGATCGTTCATCTATTGCTGCTGTTTGAGTCGGTCATCTTCTAGACCTTCATCAGTGGTCACAGGACGCTGCCCACGGGGCGCTGTTGCCTGGATATTTTTGTTTGGTGGACTATACTCAGTCCAGCAGTGACAGTGAGGTGTTTAAAAACTCCATCAGCATTGCTTTGTTTTATCCACTCATACCAGCACAACACACACTAACACACCACCACCATGTCAGTGTCACTGCAGTGCTGAGAATGATCCACCACCTAAATAATACCTGCTCTGTGGTGGTCCTGGGAGAGTCCTGACCATTGAAGAACAGCATGAAAGGGGGGTAACAAAGCATGTAGAGAAACAGATGCACTACAGTCAGTAATTGTAGAACTACAAAGAGCTTCTATATGATCAAATGGACAGTGAGTGTAGAAACAAGGAGGTGGTTTTAATGTTATGGCTGATTGGTATACAGTGTATCACAAAAGTGAGTACACCCCTCACATTTCTGCAGATATTTAAGTATATCTTTTCATGGGACAACACTGACAAAATGACACTTTGACACAATGAAAAGTAGTCTGTGTGCAGCTTATATAACAGTGTAAATTTATTCTTCCCTCAAAATAACTCAATATACAGCCATTAATGTCTAAACCACCGGCAACAAAAGTGAGTACACCCCTTAGTGAAAGTTCCTGAAGTGTCAATATTTTGTGTGGCCACCATTATTTCCCAGAACTGCCTTAACTCTCCTGGGCATGGAGTTTACCAGAGCTTCACAGGTTGCCACTGGAATGCTTTTCCACTCCTCCATGACGACATCACGGAGCTGGCGGATATTCGAGACTTTGCGCTCCTCCACCTTCCGCTTGAGGATGCCCCAAAGATGTTCTATTGGGTTTAGGTCTGGAGACATGCTTGGCCAGTCCATCACCTTTACCCTCAGCCTCTTCAATAAAGCAGTGGTCGTCTTAGAGGTGTGTTTGGGGTCATTATCATGCTGGAACACTGCCCTGCGACCCAGTTTCCGGAGGGAGGGGATCATGCTCTGCTTCAGTATTTCACAGTACATATTGGAGTTCATGTGTCCCTCAATGAAATGTAACTCCCCAACACCTGCTGCACTCATGCAGCCCCAGACCATGGCATTCCCACCACCATGCTTGACTGTAGGCATGACACACTTATCTTTGTACTCCTCACCTGATTGCCGCCACACATGCTTGAGACCATCTGAACCAAACAAATTAATCTTGGTCTAATCAGACCATAGGACATGGTTCCAGTAATCCATGTCCTTTGTTGACATGTCTTCAGCAAACTGTTTGCGGGCTTTCTTGTGTAGAGACTTCAGAAGAGGCTTCCTTCTGGGGTGACAGCCATGCAGACCAATTTGATGTAGTGTGCGGTGTATGGTCTGAGCACTGACAGGCTGACCCCCCACCTTTTCAATCTCTGCAGCAATGCTGACAGCACTCCTGCGCCTATCTTTCAAAGACAGCAGTTGGATGTGACGCTGAGCACGTGCACTCAGCTTCTTTGGACGACCAACGCGAGGTCTGTTCTGAGTGGACCCTGCTCTTTTAAAACGCTGGATGATCTTGGCCACTGTGCTGCAGCTCAGTTTCAGGGTGTTGGCAATCTTCTTGTAGCCTTGGCCATCTTCATGTAGCGCAACAATTCGTCTTTTAAGATCCTCAGAGAGTTCTTTGCCATGAGGTGCCATGTTGGAACTTTCAGTGACCAGTATGAGAGAGTGTGAGAGCTGTACTACTAAATTGAACACACCTGCTCCCTATGCACACCTGAGACCTAGAAACACTGACAAATCACATGACATTTTGGAGGGAAAATGACAAGCAGTGCTCAATTTGGACATTTAGGGGTGTAGTCTCTTAGGGGTGTACTCACTTTTGTTGCCGGTGGTTTAGACATTAATGGCTGTATGTTGAGTTATTTTGAGGGAAGAATAAATTTACACTGTTATATAAGCTGCACACAGACTACTTTTCATTGTGTCAAAGTGTCATTTTGTCAGTGTTGTCCCATGAAAAGATATACTTAAATATCTGCAGAAATGTGAGGGGTGTACTCACTTTTGTGATACACTGTATGTACACATACTGTATATACAGTATTTGTACATACATATATACATACATGTTCTTGCCAGCTCATGTCAGAAATTTTCATGTCAAACAGGCTTTTGTCTCTCAGCGTATGGCAGCATAAGCCAATCAGCTGTTTTTCTGTTTGTTTTCGGCCCTGAACACAGTCGAGGGTTCAAAACGCTGTGACCCTTCAGCATTGCGCCTAGCAGCAGACAGCGTCACGGTCTAATCGCACACAGGGAACAAACAGACGGTGTCGTCTCCTCTGTTTGCATCCCGGGGGCTCCAAAATACAGCAATATAAAAATGTAAATATTGGGTTTTGGCCTCTGTGCTCATGTGTGTGTGCTGCAGTTCCGCAGGCCTCCACAGGCACAGGTGGAAAATAAGACCCTCGACAGCATAGCGGGAACCACATGGCCCCGCTCCACATGAAGGCGACGAGGGGGCTCTCCGGCCTGGCACTGCCTCCATGCCTGCTTGGACGTGTTTCAAATGGCCGTATTAGTTTGGTGAGCGAAGTGCACAGTGGGCATCAGCAGCAGGGACGGGCACGAAACAAAAGAGCACTTCAGTTCTATTTGAAACAGAAGGTCCTGTGGGCTGTTTTTAATAAGGTACAACGACTCTGATCATCTTGAGATAAATTGTAGGGTTTTGGGGAAATTTTTCAAGTTTTCCAAATTAGAGCAATATTACAATACAATTCTGCACTGCAGTAGTTCATAATACACACGTGTTTTCATATTTTTTAATATACCACATCTGTCTTTTACCTGTTCTTCTGTTAAATGATTCATTTGTTTGAGTCATTTTTATGTTTTACCACTGCTTTATCTTGGTCAAGGTCTCGGTTTTCCTGAAATCACTGGGTTCAATGCAGTAACACATCCCGGACAGGATGCTGATCCATATCGGGGCCACTGTAGTTTATGTGAGGGTGCTCAGTTTGCCACCACCATCTTTTAGCTACAGTATTACAGTAGTGTAAAAAATAACTGCACCCTTTACAAACACTGCTATATATTGCATTTATTTTTCTTTAACTGCTTCATCCTGGAACGGATGCCAATTCATGGCATGGCTTTGGTCATTCATCCCCTCTAAACATAGCCAATCATGTCTGTGTAGACGCCCAGTTGGCCTATTAAAATTAAAGTAGAATTTAAATTTTATATTATTTTATGATTTTTTTATAATAATAATAAAAACTGTGTTGGGGCTTGAACCAGCAACCCTCTGATTACAAGTCCAGTACTTTAGCCAATGAACTACCACTGCCCGAGTTGTGTTTTATTAGATGCAGAGAATGCTTTGAAGTGTAGAATAAAGGGAACTGCACTTTCATTTTTTATTGCTTGATGTTATCTATAAAAATAGAGACTGTGGGTTTTATAGGACAAGTGTTGGTATCAAACGAGGTTTGACTTCCATCTTGCCAGTGGCTTGGCTCTTTCTTACCTTTCTGACTAAGATCCTTTCGCCCAAATGCCCAATTTGGCCAACTCTGTAAACTGTTAAGGTTGTGCCTTCTTACATTTCAGATGGTCCTGGGGTCATAGAGGACGTAGAAATTGGTTTATTTCCTTGTCTTTAGGACCCTGCTGTAAGGTGCCCACACTAAACACTGGCCCACTGTGCCACCCTTAAAAGGAACCAACTTAAACAATGTTAATGCTAATATTAATGCTTATGGTTTTGAAAGAGATATTAAATATTCACACGTTTGTGTCCTCACTTTTGTACTGTATTATTCTTAGAACCTTGAACCTTGAACTCTGAACCGTGTTCATGAACGAGGTAGTAACAGTCTAAAAGACACAATGTGGTGGGTTATAGTAGCAGCGAGCTCTCAGGAGACGGTGGATCCATGGTGACAGGCTTCAGCATGGCAGCGGCGTGTTATACGACCTGGTGCACTAGCAGACCTTCCATATTGATTGCCCCTCACAACCCTTACAGAAAGATGACCCAGAGCATATGGTGCCTCTCAGGAGTGAACTTGTGCGCCCTAAAGCACACTTCCAGACACCAGCACCTAAAACCCTTTGCACCCCCTTATATCTTGACCCTTTTAGCTCTGGTGGGATTATCAGCATAGATCTGAGTCCTAATACCAGAGGCATGACAGAGGACAGGGTTTCCAAACCTAAATACATGTTTTCTTGCTGTTCCATAAAGCCTGGTCATTCTTACCAGATGTTCTGGATGGTGACAGTGACCTCTGGGGTTCAGATGCTCAAATGTTTTGAACAGAGCACTTACGGCCATACGATTCCAGACATTTCAGATATGCAGACGGGGATGGGCAAACTCTGTGGGATTGTGAGACATTCAATACAAAATCATGATATTATGATATTAAATATATATGGACATCTTATTCCAAAACATTAATATTGCTTACAGTTGAAGCCTGTTGTGCAGCTATAACAGTGATTTTGGTATGAATTTATAGCACAGTTTGCACAGTTTGAACTTCCTAGTAATAATGGGCTAGTGTAATTAACCGTTGTACCACCTGTGCGCTCCCACTAATTACTATTATTATTATTAATATTATTGATATTACTATTGTTATTAGTTTTCTCACACATTACATTTTATTTTCTAGCAATTTATTCTTATGTAGAAAGTAAAAATCTGATTAATTTTCTTCAGCATATTCTATTATGTGAAACTTGGTTGATGTTGGCCCCTGAGTTTCAGACTCTGAAAAGTGTTGCGTTTGGGACTTTGTAAAGACGCTGAGCACCCAAATTTTCTGACGTATTATTTAAGACTTTTTGCTTTACTTAACAAACTATTTACTGATGAGTCCACTTTTAATGTGTGCGCACACTTTGAGCCCATACATCAAAATCACACTTAGATCAGCAGGGGCCACGTCGGGGGATTTGTTTTGCCTGTGGTCAGCTTACTGCCCCCTTGCATCATTGCATCATTTAGACTCTTAAAAAAAGAAACAACTAATAATGGAGTCGCAAAGTGACTCATGTGATTACAAGACAATGGAGGAGCAGAAATAGTTTGGGTAAGCAAGATCCAATAGCACCTAAAAGAAAAGGGCGGATGAGAAAAATAGAAAGACTAAAATGGATAAGGAAAAATCACAGCAGGGAGAGAGCTTTACTCTTGTGGAATTTATTTCCATAAGGTAACTAGTTTTTTCTAATAGATATATGGCCACAAAATGTAGACTCCAGCCCATGAGCTGGTTTAACCTCTAGTTCCAAAACCTTGGGTAGCAATATCAATTTAGCCACATTTTTCTAAAAAGTCTTTACACACCATTGAACCATTTAGTCAATTGAGCATCTGTAAGGTCAGACACTGATGTTGGATGAGAATGTCTGGCTCACAGTAAAAATTCCAGTTAGCCCTTGGTTTAGGACCTTGGTTTGTGCACAGGAGCACAGTTATGTTGAAACAGGGAAGAGACTTTTGCACTGTTGCCACAAAGCTGCACAGCCTGTCAGTGCTTCCTGACTTGTCCCTCCTCGAAACACTGTTGGTAGATACATACCAAATTTATTCTGTCCAAAATATTTAGAAAATAAAGTTAAAAAACTACACAAAGACCAAACCAAAAGCTTTTTATCAGCCCAGCACCTGGGAGTAAAACTGCACTAAACCACTCTGCCATAATGCTGCAAAAATCACAACCATAATGCTGCTACTAATATGAGCTACATCTAAGAGCCTTCAGAAGGAAACTTGACCTGCAATCTTGTCACAAAGGTCATTGCCTGAGGTATGCAAAACTAGACCAGAAGCATTTTGGAAGCAAGTGTTGTGATCTAATAAAACTGAAATCAAACTCTGGCTGCAACAACCTAATGGATGAAGGAGTTGTTAAGGGGCCAAGACTCATTGTTGCTAGAGGACATGAAGGCCATGACATCTGGGATGAACCAACAGAGGAGCTACTGTGGCTCAGATTGCAGATGTTTGAATTTGCAATTTTCAGACACAGTGTAAACCATTTTTTAAAATTAAATTAGCAAAGCTTGTCCACAAACCCGTAAGTACCTAACAGTTAACAAATGCCTAGCAACTGTTAGCCAATAATCAAATGTTACAGCATTAGATGGTGTGATTTTGTCTGATAAAATTGAAGTAAGGCTCCACCATTTGTAATTTAGTAACATTTATTAATCTGCAAAATCAGTTCATTTCAGTCGCGGTGTAGCCACGACTCATCTAAATCTCATTTACCTCATTTGAACAAGGGCACTAATTAGAGCTCATTATGAAAGTCATGACCAGCTGAGTGCCCAGACAGAGCCATCCAGTCCTTCTCAATCTATCCATCAGTATCTCTTTTACGGAATCTCTCTATCATCCGAAAAAGTGAACATGTGCAGGAGCTACAACGCAATTAGCATCAAGCGGCTAAGTCTCACACTAATCCGGTTTATGCTCCACATCAGACAGATGTGCCGGGATTGATTTAGACGTGGACCTGGCATACCGTACCAGCCCTGGCCCCGGCCCCATTCTAGTCCTCCCCACCCACATCACCCAACTTTTCCTCCTCCCTCGGAGCCCGCTCTTCCTGTTAAAGAGCAGGGATCGGATTGTGCTCGAGGAAAGCTCTGTCGGGAGAGATTATCCGTTATTCGCACTAATGAAATTGACTCCGGGTGTTTTTGTCCCCGATGAAGGGACGATGAAGAGAGTTAAATAAATGCAGGGATCGGTGGAGCAGGGGGACGATTGGAGAGGAGCAGATGGTGGCGGGGGGTCCTGTGCAGTAATGTGAGAGGCTAGTTAATGTTCTGAAACACAGAGCACTGGGTGCGACGCCGCTAATGAAGACGCCAAGAGAGAGAAATAGAAGAGAGAAACAAAAACAGAACATAGAACTGCAGAATAAAGAGAAATGGAAAGGCACAAAAGAATCTCTCTTTTTCTATTAAATAGATCTATAGGTATAGATACAGTACATGGGTGGATAGATAGGTAGGTAGTCTCAAAATTACTAACTGGGTTAATAAATCAATTATATAAAGGAAATTATATGGCTCTGTCAATTTAGGCAGGGTACTTTCCTGTTCCTGCATGACAATGGCATCATGTCCAGGGTGTGGTACTGTATTGCATACTGCATTTTGATGATCCAGTTAGCCATTTTAGCTTTTATTCCATTCACATCGTACCTATTTTACTATCACTAAAATGATGACCATGGTGTGATTATTATACATTAGTGAATTAATTAATTCATTCATTCATTGTGTGTTTTACCATTGCTTTATTCTGGTCATGACTGGTCATGTGCCCCATGTACAAAGCAAGTTCTATAAAGACATGAGGAAAAGCTAGGTTTAAATAAAGTCCAGTGTCCTGCACAGAGCCCTGGGTGTGTCCAGGGTGTGTTACTGCATTGCACCCTGGGATTCTGTGGAAATCGGACACACTTTGACCCTGATCAGGATAAAGTGGTGATGTGTGGGTTTGATTCACTGGGTGAAAGGCAGGGCAGACAGTCACACACACACACACACACACACACACACACACACACACACACTCTCACTCACACACACACACACACACACACACACACACATTAACGCACACTCATTTAGAGCAATTTTTAGTAGCTCCAGTTGACCTGATTGCATGTTTTTGGACATATCATTTATTGCCTCCAAGGTTGTCAATAACTTTAAGACTGCGTTTTGTTTGAACAGGGGATTCATCACAGAAGAATTGGCAGGAGGACTTTGTGGAGCTGAAGGATGTTTTTGCAGTGAAAGTGAAGCGTCGACGTTCAGCTGGTCAGCAGATTGGAGGCACACTGCTCGGCATCACACTGTTCATCTGTAAGGGCAAGGGAGCTAAACTCAAACATCACGAAATCCACCTGGATAACATGAGCGTGGACCACTGTGAGATCTGGTTCAAACACATCAAAGAAATCCTGAACAGTAAGTAAATATGGTTTTATCCCATCCCAGATCAAACCAAAACCTCCCAAGCATCACGTCACAGAAACACATCTCATACACAACGTGTGTCAGAAGGCTTGTGAAGCTGAAAGCCAGTGTTTAACGTTGTGACCTTTGATCCCTCAAACTGCACCGCATTAAAAGCCAACATGCTTTTATAATTAGGGCTGGCTCGATACCACTTTTTTATGTCCGATACCGATACTGCAAATTGAGTATCTGCCGATACCAATACCAATACCAATTACGCCATTTCTCCTCTCAAACAACTAAGCAGTAATAATACACATCTCAATGCACCATGGTTAAACTAGCTCTCTAAATAACAATGCTCAGACTGTTAAACAAATATTCTAAAGGAATAAATACAGAACCTACAACATCACACTTCTGCAAAACTGCTGTTTTTATTTTCTTTTACACACAGAACATTTAGCAACATTTTTGGTTTCACTTACAATCGAGCTGTTGTTCACATCTCACTTTACGACGTGTCGTATAAAGTGTCTACAATTGGAAGATGTGGATGTCAATCAAACGCGATGGACCAATTAGAATTGACTCAGAGTTGAGATTTTCCATTAAAGTTCTGTCACGTTTTTAGATTATTAAATACCAAAGCGCGCATATTAAAAAACCCTGCTGGATTTTGAAAAGGACATCTGTGGCTAAACGGGAAATGGTGTAGTTTGTTTTATTTCATAACACTAATGGAGTAATCGTTGAGGATGTGAGAGATCTCCAAGAGATAAGATAGGTTTTCTTTATCTCAGCTGAGCGATTTATTGTTTATAAAGCGATTTTTGTTGTGTTTAAACAGTGTTTTTAGATGTTTTTTAAATGCTAAAAGTTTAAGTAGATCAGTGTGTTTTAATTTCTGAATGGCTGTTGCAGATGAGTTGTAGATCAGTGGCACATGTTAATGATGTCATCAAGCTTGAGCTGGCAATAAACGGCACTCTGTTGGAACGTATCTTCATGTGTTATTTGCTTTACACACAAACAATGGCCTTATTTACATTGTGTTATTTACATTAAGCAACAGTATCAGAACGTTTTTTTTCTTCCGATATCCGATCCATTGATTTGGGCCAATATCGGACTGATACAGATACAGAGTATTGGATCGGTGCTAGCTCTATTTATAATGATAATGAAATGGGCTCAGGAATGCTTCACACAGTGTTCTCTCTGGCCTAAAGAGAAAAATAATAATCCTGATGGTCCCTGGTGCAAAAATACAGCTCTTCTTTAAACACGACAATGCCAAGTCACATTCAAAATGTAATACGACAGCGTAGCTTTTGTAGTAAAAGAGTGCAGGTGCTAGACAGATCTGCCTGCAGTCCAGATTTCAGGTAAATTTGAAGCTCAAGTGTTAAATCAAATAGGAACTTTTAAAAATTGTCTTTAATAACCAAAACCAATGGTGTTTTCTGTTTGCAAACAGTTGCAGAAGATTGTTGGAGGAGAGGTGATGTAACACAGTGGTAAACTTGCTCCTAATATAACTTTTTTGCAGCCAGCAAATGTGTTGCAGCCATTTACAGGCAGAGTGAAAGCTTGACCGCCCTCACGGTGGAAAAGCAAACTCAAACTATCAGCACTTTTTATTATTAGGTATCTAAATGTGACGTGGTACAGATGCTTTATCTGGAAGTTTTTATTGCAGCGCTTTGCATGGTGCAAACATTAACATGGCAAACATTGGCCACGCTTTCTGCTTTATTACGTTTACAGATGCCAGTTGAACATAGTCAGGAATGGTTTACTCGACTCGCTAATGAATTTCAGACAGTCTATCATAAGTAAATGATTTCTCAGGTACACACATTGTAAGCAAAGCTACCCAAAATAGCAGCTCATAAATGTCAGAATGTCTTCTGCTGGCTGTGTTGCTTGATTGTATAAACATGTAGCCATTATTAATTGTATAATAGAACATACTGTGATAATAGTCATGGGCAGTATACACCATTCTGCCAAAGCGTGCATGGCTATGCCTATTTGATAACAATGGTTGATGTGAGGGTCAGGGATCTATTAAATGTTGGGCTCACTGTAGTTTCTTATAGTTCCAATGCAGCAGATCTGATCAGCATAAAGACCAGAGGGACTTTGATAAGGACCAAATCATTATGACCAGACGACTGGTATGAAGTATCACCAAACCTGCAAGTTTTGGTGACAGGTAGCAATTGTCGGCCAGAAGGATCGAGCAACAAAGCCACAGGTTGTTGGGCGGCCAAGACTCACTGCGTGGCGTCTGATACTGACCAAACAGAAGATCTAATGTGGCTTCGATTACAGATCATTTTAATTCTGGTGGTGAGGTGAACACACATTGCATCAAACCCTTCTGTGTGGGGGCTGCACAGTCAGAGACCACTCAAAGGGCCCATGCTAACTCCTGTTCACCATCACATCACCTACAGTTGGCACACAGGCATCAGAACTGGACATCAGATTAACTGGAGCTGCCCATAAATGGTGGATTTACAGACAGGGTCCACTCCAGAAACAGGATGTCATCCCACCTCTGGTACAGTTCTCTCTTTCAGGGCTATTTCTTTGTGAGGCCCAAAATGCTAGGACACGGAGTGAATTCCCAAACAGAAATAAAAGTCCTGTTATTGCACCCTAGCCAAAAACCGGACCGAGCAGCCTGGTATCGCGGTGTTAGAGAAAATTAGTTTTGCCAGCAAAGGACATGGCAAGTATGAGAGGAAGAAGTGGTGATATATAGAAAGACTTTCAACCGAAGCGAATTAATGCTCACAAGGCACACATCAATCAAAACGAGACACAAATAGTCAGTGCCTCTGATTATAATGGCAATGCGGAAAAACACGACTCTTAACATGGAACATTACACACTTAGACCTGACGTTGTTTAGAAATGGATACAAGAGGTAGTCCCGACCTGTGGGAATCTACTATTCTGTTTGTTTGATTAGTACAGAGCTTTCTAAAACTTTGCATTAAAATCCTTGTGGTCTAATGGGTGCAGTCAAACTATTCCTATTTATTTGGGCACATAGAATCAATTATAAACACTAATAAGGAATTAGGAAGTCATTTCACAGAGTTAAATTAAATATTTACCAGAATTGTCATCTGAGAATCATCTAATGTCAATTTGACCTAAAATATTTTGTCATATTTTATAGGAAAACCTCAGAAAACTCCTGATAGACGTTTTGTTTCTGTGCTCCAATCGTTCAGTCACACAATAAAATAAATTTGTAGAAATTCCAAAATGACCTGAATCAATGACAAACTTGCCTCTTTCAAGTGTATAAAAACTTTTAACTGCAGCTGTAGCTAACCAGGTACTTGCTTGCTTTTTTCAGTATTTGCACTGAGTAGGCATCAAATTTGAGACCTGTGAGTGCATGGACCAAACAAACAAACAACAAACCCCTTGAAACTTTATTATTATTATTAAGTGATCAGTAATTTAAGGGCTATTGTGATTTAAAAATGACACATAAACTACATGCCCTCTTCCCTCAACAACACTGTGTGTCTGTACATCAGGCCTTGCGTTGTATGGTTGCATATTGGTCGTACGTTGAGGAGAATTGGAGGGAGGGAGGTGGTTTGGCTGTGAGAGGCTGTTGGAAGACAGAGGAGGAACAGGTTGCTCCCCTGGCCTCCCTGCAGTTTGTAATTATCCGTTCTCCTCACACCAGCACCGGCTGCCAAAACAGGCCAGTACCGGACAGGTGTCCTTCCAAAACGCCTTGGCCATCATCTCGCTTCTCTTAAATTTGTTAAATTTGGATTTTGCCACATGTATAATATTACACTATTACTGTATAATAAAGATAGAAAAAGATTTTTTTCTTCTTCAGGCAGAGATGTGAGATTTGAATCCTGGGTATTTTGTGCAAAAAAATATTTAGAATGTCTGCAGATAAAAGAAACTTTTTTATATTATTTTAATTTTAGTGGATAAATTGTGTAAATTAAATGTGTAAAATGATGCAGAGATCAGAAAAGAAAAGCATAATTTCAATTTCACAGAAATACAGAATGAAAATTTAACTACTCAGGGTTTCTTTAACCTCCCAAAACATTGGTTTATCTGCCCTAAATTGCCCCTAGGTGAGAGTTGGCTTGCGGTTGTTGCACATTACTAGTATACATATGTTTCGCAAAGGCAGAACATGCATAATACTACATATGGAGTATATACTGGGGTAGTAGGAAGTATATGTACTGGGGCAGTATGGAGTATACACTGGGGCAGTAAGAAGTATATGTACTGGGGCAGTATGGAGTATATACTTGAATGGTAGGAATATATGTACTGGGGCAGTATGGAGTATACACTAGGGCAGTAGGAAGTATACAGTATGTACTGGGGCAGTATGGATTATATACTGGGGCAGTAGGAAGTATACAGTATGTACTGGGGCAGTATGGAGTATATACTAGGGTAGTAGGTAGTATGTGTACTGGGCAGTATGGAGTATATACTAGGGCAGTAGGAAGTATACACCGACCAGGCATAACATTATGACCACTGACAGGTGAAGTGAATAACACTGATTATCTCTTCATCACAGCACCTGTTAGTGGGGGGGATATACAGTATGAGGCAGCAAGTGAAAATTTTATCCTCAAAGTTGATGTTAAAGGCAGAAAAAATGGGCGAGCGTGAGGATTTGAGTGAGTTTGACGAGGGTCAGATTGTGATGGCTAGACGACTGGGTCAGAGCATCTCCAAAACTGCAGCTCTTGTGGGGTGTTCCCGGTCCACAGTGGTCAGTATCTATCAAAAGTGGTCCAAGGAAGGAACAGTGGTAAACCTGCGACAGGGTCATGGGCGGCCAAAGCTCATTGATGCACGTGGGGAAAGAAGGCTGGTCCGTGTGGTCCGATCCAACAGACAAGCTACTGTAGCTCAGATTGCCGAAGAAGTTCATGCTGGTTCTGATAGAAAGGTGTCACAATACACAGAGCATCACAGTTTGTTATGACAACCAAAAGGGGGACCAACACAATATTAGGAAGGTGGTCATAATGTTATGCCTGATCTGTGTATGTACTGGGGCAGTATGGAGTATTTACTGGGGCAGTAGGAAGTATAAGTACTGGGGCAGTATGGAGTATATTCTAATATACTGGAGCAGTATGGAATATATACAACACAAATTAATTTAATAACACTTGCTTATTTTTACACGTGGTCTGGTCTTAAATCTGCACTAATCCTGTGCTGGTTAATCCCTCCAATTCTGGTTACAACAGCAAATACACTGTCTGTGATGTAGGTGCCTGGCTCATCAGGAATTAGATTGGATTAGCCCAAATCTCGTACCCCATTGCTCAGTGCTTTTTTCAGTGACGTTGTCAGTTCTGTTTATAAGCTGAACACTGCACACTAACTCTAAATCCTCCGTTTATAAATAGTATGATGCTTCATGTACAAATGTACTGGAGTTTAAAATCACATTCACATGTTCAGTTTCAGGATTATATTGTAACCTGTTACATGCTGGATTGGACAGTTTTGGATGAAAGCTGCATTTAGCTTCTCCTTCATTTCCTTTCCTGGCCTGAGTGACTGAACGTCAGCGTCTGATTGGCTGAACCATGATAACGATGGGGTGCGTTCCAAGCGCTATGCGTACGATCAGTTCACGCATGGTTCTTATTAAAATCAGTGGCACTGTGTTGTGTTTTTAACAGATGCCAGTCTAGCCCATTGACTTTACCAGTGCTGGTTTCTCGTCTTTTGCATGTGATTTGCACTGTTTCTATGCTGTGTGAATTGGAAAGCATGTCCTCTGATGCGCTACATGAATTCATTAACATAATTAAAGGAACATGCCTACAGGGGCTCATGGGTTCAGTTATTGTTACAGAGAGAATGCTAAAAAGATGCTAAATTAGGTAAGTCTAAAATCTGAGGTTAAAGTATTGCAGCGGGGGTTAAGTGACCCATTTTAACAGCTCCAGTTTTTCTGCAACCCTGCCACAATGCCCTTTTACCCCACTCCTTATATTTCCAGTGTCATACCGTACACAGACACACACACACACACACACACACACACACAGTTTGGTATATGATATAATTGTCCGCTTTCAGAATACACTTTGATCTTGGTAAGATTTGGTGACAAACCTTAAACATTTTAATAAATAATGTAATCGAATGAACATAAAAATTAATTCTGATGCCAAAGCTCTGCCCGTAGATGCCTGAAGTTTTTTGAATAAATAATAACCAGGCATCCGGTGTAAGAAACGATTTGCTGTGGTGACTCCTACATACGGGAGCAGCCGAAAGAAAAACAAATATGAATTATTTATATTTATTTTTACTTATCACTTTTTCTTGGTCAGGGTGACGGTGGGTCTAGTGCCACCCGGAAATGCCGTACACAGGGCAGGAACACACCCTGGATAAGAAAACTCACTCACATATTTACTTACAGCTAGGAGTAATTTAGAACAATATCCACCTGTTAAATGTTTTGGTAAGGAGGTAAGAGCTAGAATACCTTGAGTAAACCCTTATGGACACACGGAGAACATGCAAAACTCTTGTCAGACATCATCCACAATTGAGGTTAGAACCCAGGCCCTCAGGATTCATGCTGCAGTGCATCACCCTATTTACCGTCTACTACATAATTCTGATGTTATTATACATTTAACATAGATTGTTTACTCTTTACTATGCTTCACCTGGTCAGGTTCACAGAGTGTCCTGCTCTAGTTGAAAACACTAGGCGGAATGCAGGAACACACCCTGAACTGGATGCCAGTCTATCATAGAGCAACTCTGCATTCATGTATTTATTGTAGCCATTAATGCAGCCTCACTCCCGCCCAGAGTTTGCTTCAAACAGGTGTACAGGAGTGTGAGACTTTCTTTCACTAAAGTTTAATCTTTACCCACAATCCTCAGTGCCTTTTTGTCCTCTGGTGTCCAGGTGCTAAGGAACAGTGGCATGCGGGCATCTCGCACTACATTAGGTTCCTACATTAGCCAACCTGTGCTAATGCGTTTCTTGTGCCACATGTCGCCACACATGAGTGCCTGCTCGAAATGATTCTTTGATTGCCTTTGTGCAGTACTTTATAAACAACTCATACACACACACACACACACACTTATTATTTTGGACTGCAGGATTATCTATGTTGTTTTATGGCTGCGCTAGAATCATCGTCGCCGCCTCCTGCGGATTACAGGCATGCTCACCTGTTCAGTCAGTCCCAAGGTTCCCGGCCCGGTGTTTCCCAGGGATCCCTTAATAATGTCGCACAATGGAGGGTGTGTCCCAGCTGACACCAAACACAAAAGGTGTGCCGATCCACCGCCCCCCTCCCGAAAAATAAAACCCCCTCTTCTTTGACGTTTTATTTCAACCTTATTCAAGGTGGGCTGTGGATGGCGAAGGCCTCATCACCTCAGCCTGACAAACCGTGCGATGTGGTCTGACTTGAGCATGAGGCCTTGAAGCGGGCCACGAAACACCACAGAGGGAGAGAGACAATAGTAGCACCTGTAGTAGGGGGCAAAACGCGAGGCAGCCCAAGGCTCTGTCCGATGGCCTCCGACTGATTGTCCCCTAAACCCTCTTTTGAAAGATTAGGCAGCACAGGTCAATACGGGACCTGGGAACGCCCCCTTTGGACACATAATGTGCTCATGGTGCTCGTGTCAGAGCGAGTGGTCACACTTTGGCATCAAGTCAGGCTTTATTGTCTGGGAGGGAGAGGAGAATACTGGAGGTGTAGAGGTAGAGCTTAAGGGTCGAGACGCTGCCGGAACGGCTCTTCATTGTCTCGGTGGAGGTGCGCGTGGGTGCATGCGGGGCCCCGTAGCATAAGCGGTGAGCATAATTGCTTCGAGTTGTTTAACAAGATAATAGAGGGGCCGTTTCTTGTCTCTGAAAAAAGTCCTTTGGAACATAAGTTTTCTCCGCTGAAAGAGCGTGCAGAACGGCCGCTGTCAGACGGCCGGCCGGATTACGTTACACATTAACAGCTTTTCCATTAAGTCACCCGCCGTCTCCATGGTGACTTTCTCTCTCTGAGCTCTGTGGAGACGGGCGGGTTGCCGTGTCAGCGGCGTGTGTGTTGACCCGAGTGCAATCGCAGTCTTTACACAGTATTTTTTCAGACTTCTTGCGGGTTTGTAATCCAGATGGATGGATCGGTCGCACTCACACTCCGATTTGTGTCGGACTCTAATTAAGGTCGCTAATTAGATGACTGCTAGTAGGTGTCAGATCAGACTGAAGTGTTTCGAGAGCCAAAGAGTATCTATCACGCAAGTTAAGCTCCAAAAGCTCGGAACTTTGGTTCCAACTTTTGTACCCAGGTGGGCAGGTGGTACCGGTGCTGCACAGCTCCAACAACCCAGGTTGGATCTGCATCTTTGGTTGCATTGTGTTTAGAGTATGACCCGTTCTCTATGATATGTTCATGTAGTTTTCAGCCAGGGTATTAAGTTTCCACCCTCCCAATCACATGCCAGTATGTAGATTGGCTACTCTAAATTGTTTCTAAGTGTGAGTGAGTTTGTGATACTCAGTGATAAACTGGAACTGGGTGTACTGGGTGTATTTTGTCGTTGAACGCAGTGTTTTTAGGATAAGCTCTGGATCCACTGTGAATATTACCAGGATAAAGGACTTACTAATAAGGTTTGTGTAATGTTCTTTGGGATGACAGAGTGGTGCAGCTGGAAGGGGGAGTGGGTTTTGTAGATCTATTAGGAGTATGGTGTGTTTGGAAGGTGGGTTGGCAGCTCTTATTATGCCGTTGGGTGTGAGTATGGAAATATGTGAGTGTTTGTTGTGCTGTCTTGTTAGGATTTCCCCTCTGTTTTTGTCCATGATGTATTTTTTCCTTTCACCCAGCATTTTCAAGTGGTTCTGGACCCAACACGACCCTGACCGGAGAAGCATTTAAAGAGAATGAATACATGAATGATGACTGTAAGAGAAATAACTTTTGTGTAATTCATTAGAAGTGAATGAATGTGTTTAGTTGAGATGAGTGGTAGGACGACTAATTAATTTAGGCGAGTTAATTAGACTCTGCATTGACGTGAATGAGTGAGTTTGTCTGTGAGAACGAAAAAAAACTGAGAGAATAATTTGATGAAGCAGTGAGGCCTTCTGTTCTGGTGTTTCAGTGTTAGGTGGACAGATGCTGGGGATCACCACGCTGTAGGTAACAGTACGTATCAGTTTCTCCAACTGCTGTGTGTGTGTGTGTGTGTGTGTGTGTGTGTGTGTGTGTGTGTGTGTGTGTGTGTGTTCACCTGACTCATTTCTCAGTCTCGGCTGTCATCCCCAGAGGTGGAACCGACCTTCGCTCAGACAGAACAGAGGCGCAAACACATGTTGCTTTATTTTCGGCTCACAAAATGTAGAAATATGGCGTCAAAAATCTTTATTGAAATACGTGGAATATATTCAGAGCTTTTGGACACCTGACCATGAGCTTGTTGGACATCCGTTTAAAAAAGTGGTATTAAAATTGAGTGACCTCAAGATTGAGTGATCTTTTCAGCTTAAACAACAGCCTTTTTTTTTTTTAGAAGGCTTTTTAAGACTTTGAAGTATGTCTGTGGGGATTTGAGCTCATTCAGTCAAATGAGCATTTATATGGCTGGGCACTGATTTTGGTCAAGCAAGCCTCAATGATGTTCCAGTTCATTCCAAAGCTGTTCAGTGGGACTGATGTCAGGGCTCTGTGCAGACCACTGAAGTTTCTTTTTAATTGAAACCAAGCTTTTTTTATATATCTTATAATATAATATAAACTTTTATATAGACTTTATTGCTTTATGCACGGGGCACAGTCATGCTGGAACAGGAAAGAGCATTCCCTAAATTGTTGCTTCAAAGTTGAAAGCATATCATTTCCTTATCATCTCCTACAGAATTGATTTGTTGCTATTAGCAGTTCTTGTGGCTAATATACATGAATTAAAAATTAGAAGTGGTGTCCCAATACTTTTGTTCATATAGTGTGCGTTACAATGTGACAGTCTGTGTTCAACACTCAGAACGCGGATGATAGATTTTTAATTTGATGTCATTTCTAAGCATCTTCAGGTCCAAAGATCATCTGTACAAGCACGAGTCCATAAGTACAAGATACATGGAACAGTGGTCTGTTTACCAAGATATGCCAGATATCATATGAGATCATAAGTGGTTATAACAGTTGATGTCAGGTACTGTAGCTATAGTGCTAAGCTGAAGAGAAAAAAAACATTGATCACCGAACACTAGGTTTGTGTTAAAGAGAAAGTAAATCAGTTCTAAATAACGGCATCGTTAATCAGATCCTCTAATTAATCAATTCAAAAGCACAGGGACCCGTCTTCATTATCATAATGCCACTCCAGACGCCCCAGCTCACAATTCAAAATGCCATCGACGACTGTAAACCTGCAATGTTTTCATTTGGACGAGGAGCCTCAGTTTCCATCCCGGTTGTTCTCCTCCTGGAGCGCTCCCCCCGTGTGTGATCCCCCTGCTCGAGGGGACAAATCTGGAGACCCCCTGCTGCTAAAGCTCGCTAATGCCAGTCCCTGATTCTTCGCCAGATGCTCCTCTCTTGGCACGGGATCTGAGGAAGCATCTAGGCGTTCGGCCCGCGTGTGGAGAGGAGCTGGGCGCTCTTCATCCTGCCGTCTCCTGTATGGCTCCTCTTCAACCTCCTCCTCCTCCTCCTCCACTTACTCGGCGTGGCTTTGACCTTTCCCACACGGAGGCCTCCAGCGTGCGCCGCCACTCGGGGATTTTTTACTGCAAAAATAAGACATCTGTTCCCAAGGATTAGCACGTTTTTCTCCGAGCTTGAGCGAGCGCACTGGGTTCGGGCTGCAGGGCCTCCAGACTGCTCATGCGCAGCGTTACAGCCACGGTTCCTGTCTTCATGTCATCGACGCTGTATACCTCTTAATACAGTGAGATGATTACGGCAGAACCGTATTCACCATCTTCAGTTACACTCGACACAATTCTCTCTGCTGAGCTCAGGAAGAGTCTTACTGTTCACGTGGAACTAAACACGTGGGACTATGCATATATCTGTCTTTCTGTCTGTCTGTCTGTACATACACATTTAATGTGTCTATTAATGCATATATCTGTCTGTCTGTCTGTCTGTCTGTACATACACATTCAATGTGTCTATTAATGCATATATCTGTCTTTCTGTCTGTCTGTACATACACATTTAATGTGTCTATTAATGCATATATCTGTCTGTCTGTCTGTCTGTATAGACATACATCTTTGATGTGTCTTAATGCATATATCTGTCTTTCTGTCTGTCTGTCTGTCTGTCTGTCTGTCTGTCTGTACATACACATTTAATGTGTCTATGCATATATCTGTTTTTCGGTCTGTATGCCTGTCTACATGTCTTTCTTTCTGTATATACAGTATATCTATCTGTTTATTGATGCATATGGCTTTCTGTCTGTCTATACATATATCTGTCTATTTATCTATCTATACATATATCTGTCTGTCTGTCTATACCTACTGTCTATTTATGTGTCTATACATATATCTGTCTATTTATCTATCTATACATATATCTGTCTGTCTGTCTACCTATATCTGTCTATTTATGTGTCTATACATATATCTGTCTATTTATCTATCTATACATATATCTGTCTGTCTGTCTACCTATATCTGTCTATTTATGTGTCTATACATATATCTGTCTATTTATCTATCTATACATATATCTGTCTGTCTGTCTGTCTGTCTGTCTATACCTATATCTGTCTATTTATCTATCTATACATATATCTGTCTGTCTGTCTATACCTATATCTGTCTATTTATGTGTCTATACATATATCTGTCTATTTATCTATCTATACATATATCTGTCTGTCTGTCTAAACCTATATCTGTCTATTTATGTGTCTATACATATATCTGTCTATTTATCTATCTATACATATATCTGTCTGTCTGTCTGTCTATACCTATATCTGTCTATTTATCTATCTATACATATATCTGTCTGTCTGTCTATACCTATATCTATCTATTTATGTGTCTATACATATATCTGTCTGTCTGTCTATTGTGAATATGTCTGTTTGTCTGTCTACATATATCTGTCTGCCTGTTATAAATATATCTGTCTATAATAAATATATCTGTCTATACATTTATCTGTCTGTCTGTTTATACACATACAGTATCTGTATGTCTGTCTATACAGTGGGGTCAAAAAGTATTTAGTCAGCCACTGATTGTGCAAGTTGTCCTACTTAGAAAGATGAGAGAGGTCTGTAATTTTCATCATAGCTACACTTCAACTATGAGAGACAAAATGAGAAAAAAAAATCCAGGAAATCACATTGTAGGATTTTTAAAGAATTTATTTGTAAATTATGGTGGAAAATAAGTATATGGTCAATAACAAAAGTTCAACTCAATACTTTGTAACATGACCTTTGTTGGCAATGACAGAGGTCAAACGTTTCCTGTAAGTCTTCACCAGGTTTGCACACACTGTAGCTGGTATTTTGGCCCATTCCTCCATGCAGATCTCCTCTAGAGCAGTGAAGTTTTGGGGCTGTCGCTGGGCAACACGGACTCCACAAATTTCTTATGGGGTTGAGGTCTGGAGACTGGCTAGGCCACTCCAGGACCTTGAAATGCTTTTTACGGAGCCACTCCTTCGTTGCCCGAGCGGTGTGTTTGGGATCATTGTCATGCTGGAGGACCCAGCCACGTTCCATCTTCAATGCTCTCACTGATGGAAGGAGGTTTGGGCTTAAAATCTCATGATACATGGCCCCGTTCATTCTTCCCTTAACACGGATCAGTCGTCCTGTCCCCTTTGCAGAAAAACAGCCTCAAAGCATGATGTTTCCACCCCCATGCTTCACAGTAGGTATGGTGTTTACTCAGCATTCTTCTTCCTCCAAACACAACGAGTTGAGTTTTTACCAAAAAGTTCCATTTTGGTTTCATCTGACCACATGATATTCTCCCAATCCTCTTCTGGATCATCCATAAGCTCTCTGGCAAACTTCAGACGGGTCTGGACATGTACTGGCTTAAGCAGGGGGACAAGCCTGGCACTGCAGGATTTGAGTCCCTCTCGGCGTAGTGTGTTACTGATGGTAGCCTTTGTTACTTTGGTCCCAGCTCTCTGCAGGTCATTTATCAGGTCCCTCCATGTAGTTCTGGGATTTTTGCTCACCGTTCTCATGATCATTTTGACCCCACGGGATGAGATCTTGACCCCAAGATCATTATCAATGGTCTTGTATGTCTTCCATTTTCTTACAATTGCTCCCACAGTTGATTTATTCACACCAACCTGCTTGCCTATTGTAGATTCACTCTTCCCAGCCTGGTGCAGGTCTACAGTTTTCTTCCTGGTGTCCTTCGACAGCTCTTTGGTCTTGGCCATGGTTGACTGTTTGAGGCTGTGGACAGGTGTCTTTTATACAGGTAACGAGTGGAGGACAGATGAGCTTCTTAATGAAGAAGTTACAGGTCTGTGAGAGCCAGAAATCTTGCTTGTTTGTTATTGACCAAATACTTATTTTCCACCATAATTTACAAATAAATTCTTTAAAAATCCTACAATGTGATTTCCTGGATTTTTTCTCATTTTGTCTCTCATAGTTGAAGTGTACCTATGATGAAAATTACAAACCTCTCTCATCTTTCTAAGTAGGACAACTTGCACAATCAGTGGCTGACTAAATACTTTTTGACCCCACTGTACATATATCTGTCTGTCTGTATATTATGAATATGTCTGTCTGTCTACATACAGTATATCTGTCTGTCTGCCTATTATAAATATATCTGTCTGTCTGTCTGTTAGAAATATATTTGTCTGTCTATTATAAATATATCTGTCTGTCTCTTATGAATATATCTGTCTGTCTGTATATACATTTATATGTTGGTCTGTCTGTCTGTCTACATAAATCTGGTTGGCTGGCTATTATTTCATATATCTCTCTGTATGTTCATACACGTCTGTCAGTATGTTTGTCTATACGTATATTTGTCTGTCTGTCTGTCTGTCTGTCTGTCTGTCCATTTATGAACCTGTCTTTTTATTAATAGATGTAAATACCTGTCAGTCTATACATACACCTCTCAGTCTGTTAATGCAAATGTCTGTCTGTCTGTCTGATTAACTCTCTGTCTCTCTGTGTATATATACACTACTGGACATTGTATTTAAAAAACATAAAAAAGTTGATCAGTGAAAACACTGGAAATTTTTACTTTTTCCCTATAATAACACTATAAGGACACTAATATTCTGTATGTTCTACCTGTCCACTCCCCACTGTCCCCTTAGTAATTTACATGATTTAGGAGACGTGGTGTGGACATTCCATGAGGTCATCAGGTGTATGTTGGCCGCTGTGTGACTCACAGGCCAGACCACAGCTCCTCTGTGTATGCATGTGAGTTAATGTGCTAATGTCACCCCACACTCCCCAGCCCGAGTGTGCATCTGCACCAGCCGACTCCGCCTCTCCCCCCAGAGTGGACCACCCGTCACTGGGGAGCTTTTCTCCCGTAATCAGCTCTAAATTACCTGAGCTTGGCATCGGGTTACACATCGATCTCAGCTGCTAAACAAAAGCCCAGCACTGCCCGTAAAATACACCCACTATGCCTGTGCTAACGAGGGGGAAGAGAGGGAGTGCAGCAGGAAATACACACTGAGTCTGTCTCAGGAGACTCAGACAGACAGACAGAAAGATAGATAGACTAATAAATGGTATCTGGTATCAGGTCATTATTGGCAGCTCCTTTAACTTCTGTTTCGTTGAAGGTGGATCTTCCTACAGTGCATCCTGCTGAGATTTCTTCCTCAGGTAAACAATCGCCACGTGCCCGGCTGTCCATATGATCTTAGAGAACACAGGATTTGTCAAACCAGTCAACCTTTTTACGTTGATCAGTTGTCCAGCTCTGATGACTGTGTGTCGACTCTCGACTGGAGTCATCAAGGGCTCTTTGACTGGCATTTAACTCTGCAGCCCCGTACACAGAAGGGTTCAATGCAGTGTGTGTTGTGACACATTTACCTCATCACCAGAATTACAGTGATCTGCAACCTGAGCCGCAGTAGCCCCTCTAGTGGTCTGTCCCAGACATCACAGTCTTCCTGTCCTCTGTCATAAATGAGTCTTGGTCAGCCAACAATATGTCGGCAATTTGTTCCTTGTCCCTTCTTGCACCACAGTTGGTGGTACTCACTAGGGCTGCTTGATGGATGGATGGATGGATGGATGGATGGAAGGATGGATGGATAGATAGATAGATAGATAGATAGATAGATAGATAGATAGATAGATAGATAGATAGATAGATAGACTGATAAACTGATAGACAGATAGACAGACAGACAGACAGACTGACAGACAGACAGACAGACAGACAGACAGACAGACAGACAGACAGACAGACAGATAGATAGATAGATAGATAGATAGATAGATAGATAGACTGATAGATAGACAGACAGACAGACAGACAGACAGACAGACAGACAGATAGATAGATAGATAGATAGATATTATTAATCCCGAAAGAAAATTATGGCGGCTTCAATCCAGATAATTATATCTGCTGCATTCAACTTTTGAACAATGAGGAACTGCTATCAGCCCAACATTTACTAGATCTCTCACCCTCACGTGTGCCATTGTTATTAAATAGGCACCGTCATTCACATCTTTAAGGGTGGTTCTTAGGTTTTGGATTATCATTGGAGAAACTTTCTGATGTTACCAAGGATAAAAATTAACCAATCAACTTTATTTATAGAAATATGTAGATTAAACAAACAGTATGTGTATATTAGATTTTAGTCATAACCCAGTTTAAGTGAACAGTGTTGAAGCAGGGTCTCTGCATATCTCGCATGTAATAAATCGAACTGAGTGCAGTATTCAGATGGGTTGTGGTTCTGCCAGTAAAAGGTCAGTTCTGTGCGTAATTACCACACGTGAAAGTAAGCGACTTATGCTCTGTTAATCGCTGTGGCCTTTGGCAGGATCAAAAACAGGTCTGAAACTCGAGCATGGATCAGATTCCTCAGAGATGCTGAGTGGTGTTCACGCTAACACAGGATTATGTACCATAGTAACAGCACACAGCAACCAGCAATGATTTACATCTCCACATCCATCTCACACATCCTGCTCCCATATACACATGAATACTGTATGTACTACTGTACTTTTTAGGGCGGCACGGTGGCTAAGTGGGTAGCACTATCGCCTCACAGCAAGAAGGTCCTGGGTTCGATCCCCAGGTGGGGCGGTCTGGGTCCTTTCTGTGTGGAGTTTGCATGTTCGCCCCGTGTCTGCGTGGGTTTCCTCCGGGAGCTCCGGTTTCCTCCCACAGTCCAAAGACATGCAAGTGAGGTGAACTGGAGATACAAAATTGTCCAAGATGACGTGTTCGATATAACCTTGTGAACTGATGAATCTTGTGTAATGAGTAACTACTGTTCCTGTCATGAATGTAACCAAAGTGTAAAAACATGACGTTAAAATCCTAATAAACAAACAAACAAACTGCACTTTTTAAATACATAGTGACTAGTGTGTGTGTGTGTGTGTGTGTGTGTGTGTGTGTGTGTGTGTGTGTGTGTGTGTGTATGGAAATGAAAAACACTACTCCAGTTTCTCTTTATTGGTCCAAGCTACAGTTAAAGTCAAAATCTACACACTTATCTATAACGTGGAGTTTTCTGCAACAGTTTTTGTGACTAAATCAAGTCGAATTTATTTGCATAGCAGCCTCAGGTGAGTGAAAAGATTCATGTCAGAACCCCTTTGAGGTAAAACAAACACAAGATGTAGTTAAAATATGAAATAAGAAGTCAGCTGTGCAGACTATAGCGTGAGACTCATGTGCTCATAATTATTACTGCATAACTGAAAGCGGGCAAACTAGAAAGTGACAAAGCCATAAGGGCTCGAATGGGACATCAGCGCTCATCTTCATTGCCAGCAATCCTGAGTGATTGTATGTGAGAGGCAGAATTACAGCAATTCAACATCCCTGATCACTGCAAATCTCTATGACCATGAACCACTAAGCTCTGCACCTTCTTTTAAAGCCAGGGTTACACCAAGCCCGGTTTCAAGAGAGCTAAAACCTAGTACAGCCAGAAGACCAAACATGTTATATAAAACTCAGCCAGCAAGTAGGGCAGACAACATGGTTTAAATACATACACACTCTTTGTGCAAAAAAGTGTTGTTTTTTTAATCATACATACAGGGGTTGGACAAAATAACTGAAACACCTGTCATTTTAGTGTGGGAGGTTTCATGGCTAAATTGGACCAGTCTGGTGGCCAATCTTCATTAATTGCACATTGCAACAGTAAGAGCAGAGTGTGAAGGTTCAATTAGCAGGGTAAGAGCACAGTTTTGCTCAAAATATTGCAATGCACACAACATTATGGGTGACATACCAGAGTTCAAAAGAGGACAAATTGTTGGTGCACGTCTTGCTGGCGCATCTGTGACCAAGACAGCAAGTCTTTGTGATGTATCAAGAGCCACGGTATCCAGGGTAATGTCAGCATACCACCAAGAAGGACAAACCACATCCAACAGGATTAACTGTGGACGCAAGAGGAAGCTGTCTGAAAGGGATGTTCGGGTGCTAACCCGGATTGTATCCAAAAAACATAAAACCACGGCTGCCCAAATCACGGCAGAATTAAATGTGCACCTCAACTCTCCTGTTTCCACCAGAACTGTCCGTCGGGAGCTCCACAGGGTCAATATACACGGCCGGGCTGCTATAGCCAAACCTTTGGTCACTCGTGCCAATGCCAAACGTCTGTTTCAATGGTGCAAGGAGCGCAAATCTTGGGCTGTGGACAATGTGAAACATGTATTGTTCTCTGATGAGTCCACCTTTACTGTTTTCCCCACATCCGGGAGAGTTACGGTGTGGAGAAGCCCCAAAGAAGCGTACCACCCAGACTGTTGCATGCCCAGAGTGAAGCATGGGGGTGGATCAGTGATGGTTTGGGCTGCCATATCATGGCATTCCCTTGGCCCAATACTTGTGCTAGATGGGCGCGTCACTGCCAAGGACTACCGAACCATTCTGGAGGACCATGTGCATCCAATGGCGGTGCCGTGTATCAGGATGACAATGCACCAATACACACAGCAAGACTGGTGAAAGATTGGTTTGATGAACATGAAAGTGAAGTTGAACATCTCCCATGGCCTGCACAGTCACCAGATCTAAATATTATTGAGCCACTTTGGGGTGTTTTGGAGAAGCGAGTCAGGAAACGTTTTCCTCCACCAGCATCACGTAGTGACCTGGCCACTATCCTGCAAGAAGAATGGCTTAAAATCCCTCTGACCACTGTGCAGGACTTGTATATGTCATTTCCAAGACGAATTGACGCTGTATTGGCCGCAAAAGGAGGCCCTACACCATACTAATAAATTATTGTGGTCTAAAACCAGGTGTTTCAGTTATTTTGTCCAACCCCTGTACATGTTTTTTAATATTATAATATCCTTAGTGATTATAGTTGACTACCGCTGGTGACTTTTTTTATACCCATATAAACAGGGATGGTTTGACTCCACTTATTCGAATTTCATTGAACAGTAATCAAGAACCACAAAAAGGTCAGCTCTGAATAAAAAGCTGCGAAAACATAGATGACACTGTCCACAATCAAATGAGCTTTACATTACCATGGGTTTAGAGGCTGTCAGGCAAAAAAGAAGCACATAGTAAAATATTTATGTACGCCATGTCCCTTAAAAGTGCATGTAAACTTCTGCCTTCAGCTGTACACAAGCCAGACAAGCCCATCATTGGTGTCTGTAAGATTCCATTTACCATACAGAATCAGGTAGCAGCTTCCTGCAGACATGTTCACCTGCCCTTCTACAATGCAAAATCATCAGCTTAAAAAGATGCAGCAGCTTCCTGTGTTTGGACCTGTCTGAGCCTGCCACATTCACAGATGTATTAAAGTAATAATCCAATGATGGATATGAACATCAATAAAATCAATTTTGAAATGAAATTCTACTCATTGTGTAATCTCTCCCTTTCTGCCCTGTTTGAACTACGACCCTGTAACCTCACCCACCCTGTGATGTCAACAGGGGTTAATTTAAAGACAACAGGATTAAATGGGCTGCATGATAGTGGATTGAGGATATGATTTGTGCATTTGGTACTGTGGCAATTCTTGGAGTTCTGTTGATCCGACACACTCCGGAAATAACAGGCCTCCTTCCATAATTCTTACTAATTATGAAAAAGGACAATTTTCAATGAGATAAAGAGGAAGAGAGGGTTCAACAAAAAATGGTAAAAAAAAAATTGATAGCAAAAACACGAGGGCTTGATGTATAAGTGAATTATGGCGTAGTGCAGTCTGTGCATTTTTTTTTTTTTTTTTTTTTTTTCAATTTTCTCCCCTAGTCTAGTTGTGTCCAATTACCCTGACTGCGTCCTCTATACTAATTCAACCCTTCACCACTGACTGAGGACGCCTCTCAACTGACATACGCCCCCTCCGGCACATACAGTCAGTACAGACTGCATTTTTTACCTGCACGAGTCGAGTTCATACACTGACGGGCACTGTGTACGGAGGGCCACACCCCCATCAGCATTATTCCTCAGCCCTGTGCAGGTGCCATCAGTCAGTCAGCAGGGGCCGCAGTTGCACCGGTTATGAGGACCTATGGTCTGACTTTTTACCCCTATGAACAACAGCCAATCGGAAGGCAGAGCTGAGATTCGATACGATGTATTCGAAACCCCAACTCTGGTACGCTAGCGTACTTTTTACCGCTGCGCCACCTGAGCGGCTCAGTCTGTGCTTTTATGTGATTGCTGTATATGCTTGCAACCTGTCTGAGATAATATTACTAAAGCTGTAGCTAATGAACCATTTTTCACCTAGTAATTATAGGTAGTATTATAGGCTCTGGTTTTAGGAGTAGGGCTGTCTGGTTAACCATCATGACTCAGTAGAGGATTAACGGTATTGCTCAAGGACCCAACAGGGACAACTTGAAGCAGTGACCTTCTGATTACAAGTTCAAATCTGTTGAGCTGCCACTACCCTGCGAACAACATTTTAAAATGGGTGAATTCCTATTCCAATCAAAAAAGAAAAAAAGTCTTCAAACACTTTATATTCTGCTGTTTTTCATTTTTAACATCTGCTTTAACGTCTGGCTTCAGTGGGACAGTGCACCAATCCACCGCAGACACTCGGCCCTCCCTCCCCAGTCAATCATGTTTGCACAGATGCCTGACCGGCTGATAGCTCTGCTGAGATTTGAACCCAGATCCCAGTGGTTGTGGGCTATTAGATAGTAATACATCGTAATAAATAGTTTGTGATCATTTTCATGCAATTAGTTTTAATCTATTTAGAAACAGTTTGTTTAATCTTAGTTTAATTAATTCAGCTCTCCTCTAGGCTGCATGATGAGGATTGGGGTTCTTTTAATTCTGGTTCCCCCCAAGGTTTCTTCTTTATAATATTTAGGGAGTTTTTTGGTTTTTTTCGCTCCTGCTGCCCTCCCTTGCTTATTACAGGTTTTGGACCAAAATTTCTGCAAAGCTGGTTTGAACCTTATTCATTGTAAAAAATGCTATACAAATAGATTTGGCAAGACATGAAGGAAACAACAGCTGTACAGCTCAGGATTAAATAAACTAAATGCAGTTTCCACAAAACATTACAGTAATCAATCAATCAATTATTTAATCAATCAATAAAAAATAAATGTTTGATAAAAAATAATAATAATAAATTAAAATTATTAACCCCCCAAAAATAGTTGATTGATTACTTTAACAATGTTTGTTGTTGGCTGTTTTTGTTTAGTCAGCATTAGAGTGGGTCCTACAGAGAACTCACTACTTTCTAGGAGTTCAAGCACAGTGATAATCATTACAGAATGGACACTGGAATAATGAAGATACAGATGGAAGTGGAGTGGACAGATGCTAAAGAATACCAAATACAAATGTGTGTGTGTGTGTGTGTGTATGTGTGTGTGTGTATTCATGACATCCTTCGTTTTTGGCAGAGTTTCAAGCAGCATGAACAACAGCAGCAGTCATGACCTTTCAACTCTAAGCTGGGTGAACTTAAACTGTGTCAGAGCACAAAAGCTCCATTCAGTTCCATGATCATTCTAGTGCTGAACACACACACACACACACACACACACACACACACTCACACAAACACTCACACACACACACACACACACACGCACACACACACACACATTGACAGATGTGAGCTCCTTTACAGTGGAGGTGCACTGAGTCTTTAAATAAGTACCCATGGGGCTCAGGTTTACACCACACTCATTCACCCTCTTTTTTTCTTTTCTCACTCTGTCTCTCACTCTGTCTCACTCTGTTACTCTCCTCCTCACCCTGTTACTCATTATCTACCTCACTGTGTCTACCTCAATCTGTCTCTACCTTACTGTCACTGTCTCTACCTCACTGTCACTCTGCCTCTACCTCTCTTTCTCACTTAGTTGCTCTCTACCTCACCCTGTCTCTTCCTCACATTTTCTCTTAGTTGCTCATTGCCTCTTTTACCCTGCCTCTACCTTACTCTGTCACTCTGTCTCTATCTTACTCTGTCTCTACCTCAGTCTGTCTCTACCTCGCTGTCACTTTATCTCTACCTTACTGTCACTCTGTCTCTACATTCTCTTTAAGCTGCTCTCTACCTCACTTTGTCACTCTGCCCTTACTGTACTCTGTTACCCTGTCTCTACCTCACTCTTTACTCTGCCTCTTCCTCACTCTGTCACTTGTCTCTACCTCATTTTGTCAGCACGTAAGATACCTGACTTGTAACAGCTAGGAGGCTGGTTCAAGCCTCACCACTACAGTTCTCCACTGCGGAGCCCCACAGCAAGGCCCTTAATCAATAACTGCTTGAATTTTATGTAGTTACAATTGCAAATCATTCAGCTTTTGCTACACGCCATACATTTAAATGCATGAATGTGCCCCTGTGCACTATCCGAGGTCTGTTAAGACATGGTTTGACTTGGTGGAAAGAAAATTCTAGTGGTACTCATATCAACCCCATTTAACAGTTTTTGGATGAACTGGAACATTAATAGAGATCCAGGCCTTCTTGTCCAGCATCAGTGCCTGATACTCTTTTGACTGAATGGGCACAAGCTCATGGTCAGGTGTCCACATATTTTTAACCACGTTATAAAAATAGGTAGGTGGATAGGAACCCAGCTACAGAAGCACAGCGTGTTTGTATTCAAAATCTATTTTTTTGTTCATGTTCTTTACATATTGCAAATCACAGGGTTCTACCAGGTGTACTCGATTCACAGCATTTCATCTCCATGGCTATATTGATAAAATGTTATATGAACTAATATAACAGTTGTGGTTACTTATCATGCTTTAGTAGAGAATACAATTAAAAGAGTAGGGAGGTTTGGGATCACAGCAGCTGAGTCTCAGCAGTGCCATCGGCCTGGTCAGATGCTTTGTAGGAGCAGGTAGCCATGTCTGAGAGAGGGATGGTCATTTGCAGTATCCAATTTTAGTTGTCTGGTTGAGGTGCATGAGCAGTGTTGAAATACTTGGAGTTGTACATGAGGTGGAGGTTAGCAATTTTTTATGCTTCTTTCAGCTTTATTTTATTCTTTACTTGTGTTTCAGGCTTTAAGCATCATCCCAAATCTCTGAAGGTCTTTGTAAACCCAACCAGCCACAAGAAGGATGCATACCAAATCTACCAGGATCAGGTGGCACCTCTGTTCAAGCTCGCTGATATACAGGTTGATGTCACTGGTATGTCCACACACACACACACACACACACACACAGAGTTTATGCATGAAATTTTCAAAGTCAATAGATCAAGTCATGCACAGTGGTCCACTCTAAATTGCCCCTAGGCAGAAGTGAATTTGTTTGTTTATTAGGATTTTAACGTCGTTTTACACTTTGGTTACATTCATGACAGGAACGGTAGTTATTCATTACACAAGATTCATCAGTTCACAAGGTTATATCGAACACAGTCATGGATAATTTAGTGTCTCCAATTCACCTCACTTGCATGTCTTTGGACTGTGGGAGAAAACCGGAGCACCCGGAGGAAACCCACACAGACACGGGGAGAACATGCAAATTCCACACAGAAAGGACCCGCCTACATACATAATGTATTTCTACATTAATTTTGTTGAAATGATTAAATATAATTTGTGATGAATGGAGTACTGGTGCCCATCCCCAGTTCAGTCCAGCACATATGGACCTGCGTCTCCTGTGCTCGTGTGATGACATCATTATGTTTAGGTGATTGTGCCCTCTCAGGCCCTCAGGGCATTACTGGTGTCTGAGGTACAATAATGTTCCCCCTCAGGCCATGTCCAACCACATTGTTCACTCGCCACTACACACACACACAGCTCTGTGTACTGGTTTCCATTAGCAGTGTCTAATCAATAATAACGTAAAAGAATGTCCGGCCTCAGTGTTCTGATTTACTTACAAACTCAATACCAGAAAAGTCTGGACAGTAGGTAAAATGCAAATATAAACAGAACACGGTGTGTGTCTTTTAACTGTATGTTAAAAGTGATATCATTGTTATATCATTGTGTGTGTCTTTTAACTGTATGTTAAAAGTGATATCATTGTTATATCATTGTGTGTGTCTTTTAACTGTATGTTAAAAGTGATATCATTTGTGGAATGATAAAAATGCATGTTTTGAAAATTTGCTCAGGTAAACAGGTAGATAGGTTACAGCAGCTGGAGAAAACCTACATGGACACAGGTAGAACATGCAAACTCCACACATAAAGGCCCTGGTCTACCGGTCAAGGAATCAAACCCATGCCCTTCTTTCTGTAAAGTGTCATTGCTAAACACTGCGCCCTATTAAACATTAAACACAAACGAGCGACTTTGTGGCTGACCTGCTGATTTCACTCAGAACAGTAGTGTAGAGTGTTTACAGAGTTGTGTGAAAACATCCAATGAGTAGCAGTTTTGCAGCTGGAAGCTTCTTAGAAATAACTACACATTGAACTTTGAATTTTACTGCAAGAATGACCTGATTAAAGCTGTGACGTATGTGTGATCACTTAACAAAAAGGGACTTTAAATTCAGACTCCACGATGCCCACCACTCCTGACCAAGAAGCACAGGAACACTGGAAAATGCCAGAAGGAAATTGGATATGACTGCAGAGTTCTGGGACACAGTTCTGTAAAGTAATGAATCAAACCTGGAACCATTTGGCCACATGGATCAACAGTTTGTCTGGTACAAGAAGTTGAGGCTTATGAGCAGAAGAATACTTTCCTCCCTGTCATACATGGAGTGGATAAGTAATGATGTGGGGGTGTTTTTTTCTGCTGCAGGAACTTGGAGTCTTGACAGTGTGACTGGCATCTTAGATTTACAAAAATATCAGAAATTCAGCCTTGGTAATAACTGGATTTTCAAGCAAGACAATGATTCCAAGCACACTTTCAACTCAACCAGAGCTTGGTTAAGAGATCAGTGATGGAATATCCTGGAGCGGCCTCTCAGTCACAGGATTTGATGAGATTTAAAGAAAGAGGTCGCAGCTTGAGAGCCGTCCAACCTCAGTGAGCTGGAAGCTTTTGCATGAGAAGAATTAATGAAGATTCCACGAGGGAGGCGTCAGAAGCTTGTTAGCACTTATTAGAGGTAAACAAGGTAAAAGGATGTTGCACCAGGTACTGAGGCTGAGGGTTAAATAATAGTGCACAGATGTGTCAAGAGAACTAGATTGTATGTGTGTTTGTGTGTGTGTATGACTCTGGTGTGTGTATGATGTTTTGAAATATGGTGTGTGTGTGTGTGTGTGTGTGTGTGTGTGTGTGTGTGTGTGTGTGTGTGTTAGCTGTGTTCCGAGCATCTGTACCTCTATATTGTGAATATGTTTGTGTCTTGCACTCAGTAACCTGACCCAGGGGGCGGAGCTGCACCCATCTGTTCTAACATGGTCTACCACTGCCCCCCAACCCACTGCACCCATACACACACACACACACACACACACGCACACACACACACACACACACACACACACACACACAGCAGGCAGCCCTACTGGTACTACAGATCATGCCAGGCTCTGATAGTTGTAGATGTGTGAGTGCAGAAATGATCTGAGCAGTAATTCGGCTTGGTGATGGTTTGGCTCTGAGCGTCCACCATTAAAAGACACTTAAGTGTCATTGAAATAAAAATAACTTAATCAGTGGGGAATCTATTTGCACAGTTGCAGCAGAAGTAAGCTTTAACATTATTGAGAGAAATGTGCAGGACGTCCAGTGAGGCTCAAGCTCACGCTTCTCTTTAATGTTTGTCATTTATATGCGGTGGAAATATTGTAAAGCTGTTGTTTATCTGTTAAAAGTGCACCACTTTTGTTTTAAATGCTTTGAATTGACATTTTTAATTTGAGCTCATTTTAAAGTACTAATATTTTAAAAGCTATTGGCTTAAAAGTGGAATGCTATAAACGTATTAGCATTAAAAAATGATGAGCAAAAAAATGCGCATAGAAGTCCCCTAGGACTTCTTTCGATTTACAGAGCTGATCTGACTGCTGACCTTATCTATAGGTTAGGGAAGGCCCTTTTCTGTTCCAGCATGACTGTGACTTTGTCCTTAAACACATGGTTTGATGAGTTTGATGTAGAGGAACTGCAGCAGTCTCCATAGATCCCTGACCTCTCTGTTGAACGCTTCTGTAAGTGGACTGTGAGCCAGGCCTTCTCATACACCACTGGTGCCTGACCTTTCATATGATTAAATTACTACATACACTAGAAAATCCTCCCAGAGGTGTAAAAGTTGACATGGCTGCAAAGGTGGGGGCAAGTCTAGATTAAATAATTTTCATCTTTTTTGTAAGTGAATATATTGTGTTTTGAAGCAAAACAGTACATTTGTTCTGATGTGTGTGTCTGTGTGTGCATGTGTGTGTGTGTGTGGGGGGGGGGGGGGGTGTCAGGGGCAGCCATTTAGTACCCAGCAATTGTAAATCCAGACCTAGACCCTTGGCTACAGTTGTATTCGATAAAGTCCAGCACCACACAGCCAGATGCCTGCAGGATCAGGTCTTGTCCCTCAGTTTAGTTCGCAGTGGCTCCCTCTAAAGGTCAGTGGGACGAACTGCTCTTATGAAACTCTCAGCACCTCTCTCTCCTCCTCACACATGAACAGTCCAGGGTTGTATTCTTTTTATTTATTCTTTATTCTGGTCAGCACTGTGGTTTGTTTGATGCCACCTGGTAACATTAGTTAGTGAGGCAGAAACCCAGACCATGAAACACCCTGACACATTTATGTACTCACTTGGGCAGTTCTCTCATGTTTCTGGGAGGTTGAGGAAAAATCAAAGTACTTGGAAGAAAACTTAACTTGGGACAAAGAGAACATACCAAAACTCCTCAAAGACAGTGACCAGAGGCAAGGAATAACCCATATTCGGGCATTTTGCCCAATGAATGAGACCCTGAACGGGATAAAGCAGTGGTAAAACAGCCAATGAATGAGTGTCTGAATGAAAATCTAAACCTGCTGGGTTTAAAATATAGACAGCAACTAAGATGATTAATTTATATTTATTTAGATTTATTGATGACAAAAGTTGTATAATATAATTTTACTTTGTGATATTTAACCCAAGTTGCTAGGAGACATTTTTCACAGGTGGTCAGATATTGTGTTAGTGTTTTAATGTGTGTGTAAGTGTGTGTATGTGTGAGTGTGTGTGTTTGTATGTGTATGTGTGGAATGCACACAAATTCCCACAGACATACTTCTTAGTCAGAAGAGCGGCTGTTGTTCCAGCTGAAAGGATCACATAGAGGTCACTATTTTAATACCCTTTGTTTTTGGAATGGGATGTCCAAAAAGCTCATTGTCGGGTGTCCAAATACTTTTGGCCATCCAGTGCATCATACATTATTGATGCATGAAAATAAAGTAAAAAAGATCAAGTACATGCACTTTGGCTGGACCAGTGCCTGATCCATTAATCGGGTCCAGCAGGTTTTGTGTTGGAGTGATGTTTGTGTGGGCAGCGTCTGGGTTGACCTCGCTTATCCATGAGCTAAACACAAGATGTCCATGTACTTTGTTTCACTCCTTTTTATTTCTCTTGATTAAAAATGCAAACAGCATGCGGGTATAAATTCTGCTTTACAGCCAGGACCATATGCTCAGCTCGAACTGCGTGCCAAAGCTTGGATTAGGCTACTGAGAGCCGTTTCCATGCTCTGCCTTATTTATTTATTTATGTACAGACTTATCTACATGCAAACTCTTTTTCCCTTCTGCAGTGACTGAGAGAAAAGGTCACGTTCTGTCCATCCTGAAGGAGTGCAGTCTCCACCAATACGATGGGTATGTCTTTCTTTATTTCTTTTTTTCTTTCTTATTAATTTAATTTAGTCTTTAATCTTATTAATTTTTAGTCTTTAAACGTAATAATTATTTGCATCTCAGTACAGTCCATATATCCTCCATACGTCTGAGGTCAAACCCTGGGAAGGCCACTAAATTTAGTCTGATTCAGCTATTTCAGGGCCAGTTGTGCTTTGAGGTTGTACAATTAATAAACTTATTTATTTATTTATTTATTTATTTTTTTTTTGCTGTCTATAATGCACCAGTTCCAGTAGTAGCAAAACATCACCAGAACATAATACTACCACCAGCATGCCAGACAGTAGGTACAGTGTTGTTAGCATTAAAAACCCTCACCTTTTCTCTGTTTTATCTGAACTCTGATCTCATTTTTATATTGGCTGTAAACAAATTTCCCATCATCATGATGTTTGGCTCTTTCCTCCCAACCTTGACAAATAGACCACTGTTCCATGTACTTTGTACTTACAAACAATTGCTTGTACATATGATCTTGGGAAGTTGCTTAGAAATGACTCCAAGTGACTGATTAATACAAATGTATAATCTGATTTCAGACGTTGTCATGCTGTGCAGTTAATGTCCAGAATCAGACAGATTACAAATTCTAGTTTGGTCTGCTGCTTTAGTTTAGTTTCTCGGTTTAATGTGGCAATCAAGTCAGCATGAAATGACAAAGCACAAGTGTCCATCTCTGTGCCTGACATGTACCCTTCAAACCCTAAATAAAACAATGCAACTGACAGAGAGACAGGTGGACAGAAAATAAAGAAAATGGTCGCTGACTTATAACTGACATGATACATTTTCATCTCTGAAGTGGACAATTAGCCTTCCATAAATGAAGCAATGTACAAGATACAAGTACAAGTACAAAAGAAAAAAGAAAGACAGAGAGACCAACAGACAGTAGGAAAGGAGCAGTGACCTTTTCTGAGCAAGTGATTAAAGCCGCAGGGCTCGTCCGTTTCTCTCCAGGTCTCTGTCATGCCGTTAGTGTGGGTCTCTGTGGGGCCGAAGAGGCAGGTGGATCTTTAATTACTAAAATAATTGATAGTGCTCAGTGTTTAGAGAGAGAATTACTCCCCTGTATACTTCACTGGACTTCCCAGTTTTTTTTGAGAATGGGGTTGTATTTTTCTGTATATTTAAAAATGCTCATCCATTAGGTCTTGTCACTTGGCCTCCAGCTAGCTAGCGTGGGTGTGTGTAGTTAAGAGGGGGGTGCTAAGTCTGGCACCGTGTTTTTTGATTAAAATCGCAGCATGCAGTTCAGCCAAAAGACAAAAGGACAAGGACAAGCTCAGTGTACTGGAATGGATCTGAGAGTTGCTGCTCATGTTCTAGAGCAGTTAAACATTTGGTATATAAGCGTATATCAGCTTTTGGTAATTTAAGGTGGACCACCTACATTTGTGAGTTGAGTTTTCAGCCACTTCTGTTATTATTTAACATATTTCTATTGTAAAGTGTTTTCTTTACTCACACACATTAACTTTATACCTAAAAATATTAACAAACATGACATATTTATTAGCCTAAACAAAGACTTAGATTGCATTGTTCCAATTTGTGTAAACTCAATTTCCTGTGCTTTCGTAACAACAGCCACACTTCTGAGAGGGCTTCCCACAAGATGTTGAAGTGTGCCTGTGGAAATTTGTGCCTGTTTAGTCAAAAGAGCATTTGTATGGCTGGGCACTGATGTTGGTCAATAAAGCCTCAGTTGATGTTCCAGTACGTTCCAGAGCTGTTCAGCAGGGTTGAGGTCAGGGCTTTGTGCAGGACACTTAAGTTTCTTTAAACTGAGCTTTTCTTCACGTATTTATAGAGCTTGTTTTGTGCACAGGGGTTCAGTCATTCTGGAACAGAAAAAGGGCCTTCCCTAAACTGTTGTTAAAAGTTGAAAGCATAACATTTTCATTATATAAATAACATTATATAAATAATCAATAAAGATTGATTGTTGTGCCTGAAACACAGAAATTAAAACATTAGAAAGGATGTCCCAATACTTTGTCCATGTAGTGCCATATAGACAAAAGTATGTGGACACCAGATGATCTTGCTGGACATCCAATTCCAAAACTATTCATTAATGTAGCGCCCCTCTACTCCACCCCCACAGTTTGCTGCTACATCATTATCCACTCTTTTAGAAAGACTGCCCAGTGGATTTTGTAATATGTCTGTGAAGATCTGTGCCCAATGAAAAGAGCACTTGTGAGGTCGGTCACTGATGATGGATGAGAAGGTCTTTATGGACCCTACTTTGTGCTCAGGGGGACAGTTGTGATGAAACAGGAAGCGGTCTATCCCCACCTTGTCCCAAAACTTCTGAACTTAATCGTTAGGAGGGGTGTCTAAATACTTTTGGCCATATCTCATTTCAGAATCTTTATTCTAGAATGAAAGATGTGCTAGTGTAAAGTTCTAGCAAATTATGGGGTTTGTTATACAGAAAAACATGAAACCAGGCATGACGACCATGAACCAGGACTGACCAACACGGACATGCTCCCTCACACACCAGTGCATCACACTATGGAACACACAAGCACCAGTGTTCCCTGTTAGTGGTTTTACTGGTGGTTGATGGAGTGAGCTGGCGTTTATTCATCCTTGGTACAGGATTTCTCAGTGTGTGATGGTGAGTGAGTGTTCTGGGATTAAGTTAGAGCTCCTGCAGCTCTGGCCTTGACTGCCAATCAAGCTGAGGGACAGATGGATCAGGTGAAGCAAAGGGCCAACTCGTGATCTACTGTTCCAAAAGCCTTTAGCTTCTGCTCTTCCTCAGGATCCTCATCCTCACCTTGCTTCCTCTCAGCAGGCTTTTTCAAACATTAACAAGAGCATTACAAGCATAGATGTTTTTTTATTGCTTATTAAACTAATCTGATTTATTGTTGATATGGTTTACATACATCTAATGGGGCACTTGGTGATTCTCTTTAATTTAATTTAATTTTTATGTTTTATCCTGGTCAGGGTCGCTGCGTGTCCAGTTTCCCCAGAATCACTGGGTGAAATACAGTAACACACCACAGACATATAGACGCCCGACCGGGAGGATTCGAACCCTGAATACCATCAGTAGTGAGCCAGTGTCATTTACGGCCTCACCACCCTGCAACTATTCTTATTCTGTGATTAAATGGTGCACATACTTCACTGTCCAATTTTTTGTAATACACAAAAGTGGGTAGCACTGTCGCCTCACAGCATAAAGGTCCTGGGTTTGATCCCCAGATGGGGCTCTCTGTGTGAAGTTTACATGTTCTTCCTGTGTCTGCGTGGGTTTCCTCCGGGAGCTCTGGGTTCCTTCCACGGTCCAAAGACGTGCTAGTGAGGTGAATTGGAGATACAAAATTGTCCACGACTGTGTTTGACATTAAAAACTTGAACAGATGAATCTTGTGTGACATGGAATAGTGGTGTCCTGCCAAGGTTGGGGAAAAAACCCCAAAACCTTGTATTCGAAAAGTAAAGTTTTCTGACTTTCCAAATGTAATAAGAGAGGCACCAAAAGAATGAATCATAACCTGAAACTCTGTCCACAGTCAAGTAAGCTTTACATTGCAATGGACTTCTGGTCTGCTTCAGAATAAAGAAAGATTATCTTGCTCCATAATCGTAACTTCCAAACTTGACTACAGTTTATTGCTAATAGCAAAAAATAAACTCAGCAGTCAACATCAGATTTGCTCGATCCTGGAGTTTTGCTCACAAGTTTTCATGGCTCAGAATTGCTCGGCAGCATTTCTATTCGAACATGCCACTGGATTTGGCAGGCGACGCTTGATTTTAGGTCTCATGGAATTTTGTCACAGAAAGTGTTGGAAGATTTTACCGTGCGCTGCAGTGTGAGAATCCGTCTCAAGCTCAGGAAACATCGCAGCGGGTTTGCAGTTATCCAAGGTGTCTGATTAAAGAGGAAAAAAAATCAGAGCTGCCATCAACACGTCGCTAAAGGTTCAGAGAGGAAAAAAAGCTCTCATTGTTTTATTTTTTATCCCCAGCATTTTTCTGGAGAGGAAATGTTTCATTGCGCTTTACAGACAGACGCTCTCTCACATCCCCCGCCTCAACTCACCCACCCACACACACATTATCTCTCCATCCTCACAAGCTTAATTAACCTCCGAAGAATTAAGTTTGAAAAGGTAACATCGCACATTTTTCATTAATAGATCATAACTCATTAATTATGGCGGTAATCTCGCTGTTCTGACCTGTCTAATGAAACGGTGCTATTTCGGATGCAGCTCTCTCAAGGTCGTGGGCGCGAGACGTACACACCGTCGCCCTGCATTCACACGCACGTGTGTGAGTGTTTGCAAGGCACAATGGGCAGGTTTAAAAGGTGTCGCTTATGCCACCGTGCCAGTCATCATGCTCGCACATTAATGTTAATGATCATCACCTCAAAGCAAAATGCCGCATTCATACCCAGAACCTCCAGCGACCCCCTTCCAGCCGAGATCTCATTATCCAGCGGAAACGACATAAAATTAGGAAAATACAATAAACCCAGCATGCCACCAGCTTTCAGAGGTGGATAATTTAGTACTCACAGGTATAGAATAGCTCTACACTGCATGGCCAAAAGTACGTGGACACCAGTAGTTATAACAGGTGTATAAAAATCAATTATTATTTTTATGTTGTACCACTGCTTTATCACCATCTGGTCCAGCACACCCTGGACAGGACTCCTGGACAGTCCATTGCAGGGCCTCGGCCATCTCCCTGCAGACATAGCCAACCCTTTTTGTATTTAGACACCCTACTGGCCGATAGCACCGCTGCGGTGCCCTGAACCCTGGATCCCAGCAGCATCAGGCTAGCGTATTTTACCGCTGAACCACTCGAGCACTCAAAATCAGTTATATAAATTATATATTATGCTTACAGATTTTGGGAAGCCCCATACCTGTGCACAAAGCAAGGTCAATAAACACAATAAACACATGGTTATGCCTAGTTCACACTACACGGTTTTTGCCCTGATTTTCGCTTGGTGACTGGTCGGCGCCAGATTTCCCGGCTCGGGAGCAACTCGGCATTTGCTCGGCGATCGAAACTCGGCTCTCAATCGCTATGTGTGAACTACTCAACAACTCGATCCGACAAGTGATATCTAGCATGCCAGATATCTGGATCTGAGTTGCCCGACTGGCAATGAGTGCTATGTCGAACAGCCAATGAGAACGCAAGATACGGGGTGAGGGGAAACGCAGGGGAGGAGTTATAAAAAGGTGGGACGGGGCATAATATAGTTTCTATCAGAATACATCGGCATATACACAAGTTTTACAGTATTTCTGACCTTATCGTTCTCTACAAAACACCAACACTGCATTGCAAAAAATTATTATTAACCTCCAACTCACTATAGAACAGTCCATGCTGTTCACGTAGCCAAATCCACTCAGATTCATTTATTTTTCTCTTTGCTTATACGCTGCATATCAGCACACAAACTTTGATCGCTCGCTTATTGTTGAGGTGCATTTTTGGATGTAGTATCATTAAACCCCTCATCTATTCTTGCGTTTGTTTTCGTGACAAAACGTAGTTTGGGAGACCAGAGAAGCTCGCCTGCGATTCCAGTTGGTGATAGATGGTGTAGTGTGAAACCCCCTATCACCGATCAGTTGTGTAGTGTGAACTGTACAGCGACCTGACGACTTGGAAAGTCATGTAGTGTGAACTTGGCATTAGGTGTGATGGAACTCCAGTGACCTGCACACAGGACTGACCTTAACTCCACAGTGCCCGACCTCGCAAATGCTTTTTTGATTGAGTGGTTACAAATTCACACAGAGACATTTTGTTTGAGAGGAGTGGATACTATTATATTATATACTGTTATACACGATGGACAAAAGTATTGGGGTGAGGGGTGCTGGGATGGCCGAAAAGCCTAGCTATTGTGCTTGTCCCAAGCCCAGATAAAGTAAGGAGGGTTGCATCAGGAACAACTGTGCCAGATCAGGCATGCACATCAGAATGATCCATGGTGGTGACCCCCCTTATTTATTGACTTAATATTATTTTTATTAATTTTACATTTTTGATCCATTATGAAAGAAGCTCTGGCTGTAGCAGTGTGTCTACTGATAATTTATAAATAATTAATGAGTGTAGCAGCTCTGTCACTCAGGAGACTAAATGAGATGGTGTTAATGTCTTCAACATTTGTGTGCCAGTCTATCACAGGGCTTTAGCCACCTACCCTCAGACACAGCCAATCATGTCTGTGTAGACGTCTGGCCATCAGTAGCACTGCTGGGATTCAAACCCATATCAGCAATGGTGGGCTGTCATAAAAGACAGATTCGTAATTTAATTTGTTATGGAATAAACAACATTTTACAACACCCGTATTACCTTTTTTTATTTTTGCCTTCCTTGTCGAGTTGTTTCCAATTTCTAACTGCAATTTTTTCAGATGCTTGCACCACCTCTGCCCTGACCAGGAAGAGCTACTGACTTGCATGTGCCCCTTCCTTCATGCATATTGTGTATAAACATAATTACCGTCTTAAATTGACGTGTAATTACAGGCAGTCATGTAACGTATGGTTGAAGTTATTTCAGATTCTCACTTTCTTTGTCTCTTTCTCTCTCTCTCTGTCAGTGTGGTGTGTGTAGGTGGGGATGGCTCAGTAGCTGAAGTCGCTCACGGTTTGTTACTTCGAGCACAGACGGAAGCTAAGAGGGACACACACTCCGATTTCAAGCCTGTCCCAGCACCACTTCCTCTGGGTGTGATCCCAGCAGGTAAGGGTCACTTTCTGTTCCCTCTAAAAACAAACACCAAATGAGACTTATTTTCCTGCAATTTTTGGCAAAGAGCCTTCCCCAAACTGTTGCCACAGAATTGGAAGCATAAATGTACATTGTCTACATTCATATAGTGGAACCTTCACCAAAATCTTTTTACATGAGCTGCAGTTTGAAAGGAGGCCCGTGTTACCCATCACCCCCCTGGTTTGGTAGATGTCTTGAAATACAGACACTCAGTGGGCAGCAATTTACAAGAGCTAAATTGTGAGAAAAATGGAACAGCACAGGAACATCGGTAGTAAACCTGTATAATGAGCACTCACTGAAATCCCACTGAACATTCACTGAAATTTTCAATCATTCACAGGTTTCTATTGCTCGCTAATTACCCAGAGTTCCTCTGAACCTTCTTCCACACATTCACCTGTCATTATGATTTAGACTGATCAGGTAGTGAAGCATCTCTGGCAGAAACAAACAGCTTTGCTAATAATGTGTGTGTGTGTGTGTGTGTGTGTGTGTGTGTGATCAGACTGATTTCATCACAGCTAGAACGAAACCACACTGAGGTAATAAAGACTGAGTCTTCCACGTCACTCTCCAGCTCATAGAATCCACGTTTCCATTTACGTACTCAAACACGCACTGCATACTGACATAAACGTAAAATGGGTCTGTGTGGCACTGCCACAGGCTGCTTTTCAGCTGGTCAACTAGTAACATTATGTCCCGCTAAAGCTGCTTCATGGAACTTTAAGGGTCAACTGCGCTGACAACTGAATACTGAACCATGTAGTGTGTACAAATCATCTGTCTGTTTGCAGCAGTTTCAACCTGTCTCTGTTAGCACAAAAACTGTTCAACGACAAATCAGTTGATTGTTTTTTTTATGTATGTGCAGTCATACACAGCTCTAATATCATTATGTGCAATGTCAGTTTTATCTGAAGTGGTATAAAGCAGACACACATTAGACTCTGGACCAATGGAAACATGTTCAGCTTCTAGCAGCAGATCTGATCAGCATAAACACCTCAGTGACTTTGATAAGGACCAAATCTAACAACTGGTAGCTACTGGTTTGAGAAGGGTCAAACTTTGAACTGCCAGCAGGTTGTTGGGCAGCCAGGACTGATTGGTTGATTAATGCCAGGGGACATGAGGGCTACGGTGTCTGGTACGGACCAACAGAAGATCTGCTGTGGCTCCAATTGCACATTATTTTATTCCTGGTGATGATGTGAAGGTGTCCCAACACACTGTGCATCACAGCCTTCTATGTATGGGACTGCATAGTCGCAGGCCAGTCAAAGTGCCCATGCTAACTCCTGTCCAGTGTCGAAAGCACCAATAGTCTGAAAAATGGAAGGTTGACTGGTCCACTAAGTCATGTTTTCAAGATCATATGGCAGAGCTGCATTGGGATGCAATGTAAGATGATTTAACTTATTATGTACAGAAGCTGAAGGATCGACTGCTAATGTTCTGGTACCAGATACCACAGGAGTCCTTCAGGATGTCTGAAGATTGCAGCTCATCATTGTAATTGAACCACCAGTTCTGTAAGTCCTGCAAGTTACATTATGTTGGGCTTGTGATGAGGCACCCACATGACAGTATTGAAGATGGTGTTATGACAGAACTTGTAAAAGGACTCAGAAGACGAGGAAGACCAAGAATAAACTGGATTGTCAACATCACAACGTGGGTTGCATTATCAGGGGCTCATCTGTTACAAGCGACATGAGACCGGGAGCATCGCAGAACACTGACCCCAACAACGATTGGTACTTTTTTCTCAGTAACAGACCATGGTGGGCCTGGGTTGAACTCTGGGTGGTCCACACCTTTCTTTAATATGATACTATACTGCACGACTTCTAGACAACAGAGTACACATCTAATATATAATCTCCTCTATATAACCGAGTCATAATCATGTTCCAACAAAACCCCCACATTATTTTCCCCACGCTAGATGAACACATAAAACGACTCTTGCGGCCCAATTAAGGGCTGCGTCTCATATACGCCGCTCCCTATGTAGCCCATAATGCGTAAAGCACAGGCTTCTAATTAATTCGCTGGCTCCTAAGGGTTTCCGCGGGACTGTTAATTTCTTTGATATTCCAGGCAAAGAACCAACAATTTTTTGACGAGGCTCTAAGACATGCTTGACTAGCGAGTCGTTACGTGGCGTTCATCTGCGCGGATGGGGGGGAGACATTAACAGCCTTATGAATATTCATGCCGTCTGCTTAATTAAGTTAATTGTTCTGCAGAAGTGCTCGCACTTCCAAGGACATTTTTTTTCTCCTCCTCTCACTTCACCCTCCCTCTCGACTCACTCTCTCTTTCTCTCTTTTTCACTTTCTGTCTGTCTTGCTCTCTCACTTACAAACCCCCCACTTTTCCCACCGCTCCGGAATGGGGACTGATAATATATGGACGCAGTTGTGATGTTGGCACAGGCTTGAGCGATGTTATTTATTTCGTTCTTTCTTTCAGAAAGATGAAATATGGAACTACAGCACGCGACGCTTACACAAAGCACTTCACCAGACAACAATAGCACAAAAACAATCGCGTAGTGCGCGGCTAGTAATAGACGCCATTGTTTTCCTCTGTGGAGTACTGATGATCTCAGGTGGACACTGAGCAGCAATAAGTGCACGGAACAATGACACTCTTTTACAAAATGATTGTTTTGGTATTTAGATCATGTAACATCAGCTGCAGTGAAGTTGTGAAGAGAGTTGGAGACAAAAAGATGAGCATCAATGCCAGTCAGTTAGAAATACGTAATTACTGTGTTAAGGTACATTTTTGGGTATTTCTAATATTTTTGGCAACTTTACTCTTCACTTTACAACAATGAAAATAGTTACTTAGTAAATTCATACAGAATATTATTTTCTCTAAGGAGATAAACAACAATGCTAAACACAATCCACCTAACAGAATGCACTGCTTACATTTACATTTTCAGCATTTAGCAGACGCTTTTATCCAAAGCGACTAACAATTATGACTGAACACGATTTTGAGCAAATGAGGGTTAAGGGCCTTGCTCAGGGACCCAACAGTGGAAACTTGGTTGTGGCGGGGCTTGAACCGGCAACCTCCTGATTACTAGTCCAGTACCTTAACCACTGAGCTACCACTTCTCAATACTACTTAGTGTTCTTCTACGTGTTTGGTACTATTTGAATACACTTCTAAATGATTCAGTCTGGGACATCGTCTACAGAAACACTGGGTGCAAGGCCCAGGACCGGGCACCAATCCATCTCAGGCAGGGCTTCAGCCAAACTGTTTAACTGACCCAAAGTCATAGCCGCCCAGCCAGCAGATAGCACCAAGTTTCCTGACATTTGCTAGGGACAGCGTAGGCTTCAGTCACTGAGGGATGAATATTGTTTTTTTTTTCTTCTGGGTGAGCATGATGGCTGTGACATCCCTTACTCAGACCTACATTTGTCTATTTGTATTTTGCCTCTCTAGTTTAGGCTGTAGATTTTATGTGATTTCCTTTTGTTTTTAGTTTCCGTTATTTTAGTTATCATATTTTTTATTTTGTTTCTGACTCTTTAGCCACAGTATTATTCTACCTCAGTTAAGAAGAATAAGAATGCCTTTATTTGTCATATATGCATATATATGTCGAAATATCTGTTGGGAGAGCATTAGACTGAAGATCTAAAGGTCGCTGGTTTGATCCTGGGTTTCGGCTATAAACAGGCTGTTGGACAGTAGACTAGTGGGTAGAGCTTTGGGCTATCAACTAAAAGGCTGAGAGTTCAAATCCCAGCTCTGCTGTGCAGCCGCTGTTGGGCCCTTGAGCAAGGCCCTTAACCCTCTCAGCTCCAGGGGCGCTGTACAATGGCTGACCCTGCGCTCTGTCCCCAGCTTCCTAACACGCCGGATATGTGAAGAAAGAATTTTGTTGTACTGTACACCTGTATATGAATATATGACAAATAAAGGCCTTCTATACACAGATGTACATTACAATGAAATTCTTTTTTTGCATATCCCAGCTTGTTAGGAAGTGCAGGGTCAGAGTGCAGGGTCAGCCATTGTACGGCGCCCCTGGAGAAGAGAGGGTTAAGGGTCTTGCTCAAGCGCCCAATAGTGGCTGCATAGCAGAAACTGGATTTGAACCAACAATCTTCCGATTGATAGCCCAAAGCTCTACCCACTAAGCTGCCACTGTCACTGGTATCCTGCATTTCGGTCCATTACCTCACTAGTTTGGTTTTATCTGACTAGTCTGTTACAATATTCTTTAAAATGCCAGTAGCTTTTTCAGTATTGTATATGTTCTTACTGCTGCTCTTACTTATTCCATCACCTTCCAGTGTTGGGTTCCCACACAGAGTCGTATCACGTATGGAAAGCCACACTAGGCCTCACAGACCAGTAAGTGGGATGTCGCAGTGACAGCGGGAAGAGACTCTGTCTGACCTTCCCTCCTTCAAAGACGGTCAATTATGTGTGTGTGGATGTTCGACCAGGTCGGTGGTTCTGCAGAGGTTTGAACTCATGAGTTTAAATACACTGTAGTGATGTGTTAGCATGTTAGACCGCTGCACCACCCGAGCACCCTTAGATTGGATGGATGAATATTTGATACTAAATGTAATGTTTATACTTGTGAAAATTCCCCGAGCAATACATGGTCACTATAGATGATGATCAAATGAGCTTATCTGACCCCTTTAATCTGATCAAACAGAAAACCGCATCACCAAACCAAGCATCTCCTAACCTGATGAGCTGAGGCTGCTCTACACAAACACACTCACTCCTACACACCTGTTCTCACTCATTCATACGCACACAGATACGGAGCTGCTCCACTGATAGCATTAGCTGATAACACTTTAAATGAAAGCTCTGTAACAGACTGCATGTCCTGTAATGATTAACCTCACCTCAGTGCTCGTGCATCCGCACCGACAGACCGGAGGAAATTGTGTGTTTGAGCTCAACTGATTGCCAGGTGCAGCAGCACCAAAACACTCCACCGAAACGTGGACAACACTGGTGTGACGTTTATCTGTACAAATGACTATTTACACACATTAATCTCACTGTCACACCGTCGTACATGCCAGTCACGTCACATTTATTACAACATACATGCACAACAAGCTGTATTATACACTAATTAGCTAAATATATATAGACATCTCTTCTAAAGATTGAGCTTAGGTGTTTCAGCCACACCCACTGCTAACGGGTGTATATAGTCAACTTTATAATAAAAGGGGATTTCAATTTTGTGGGAACAGTTTTTGAAAGGTCATTTCCTGTTCCAGCATGGCTGTGAGGTCAATAAAGGCATGGTTTGACAAGTTTGGTGTAACTGAACTCCAGTGGCCTGCACAGAGCCCTGACCTTAACCCTATTGAACACTTTTTGGATGAATTTCCCAGATCAGGCCTCGGCTTTGGCCTCAGCCACCCACCTCCCAAAGACATAGCCAATTATGTCTGTATGTAGATTCCCGGCCTGGGGAGTTGAACTATGGATCGAGAGAAAATAAATCACAGAATGTTGAATTATTTGGCACTGAAGAGCAAGCAAATACATAAGTGTAAGTGGTCAAGATGGTCAGATGTCATATGTATTCTATTAAGCACATGGTCACTAAAATAGGGCCCTGTGGGGTCCCATCTTTTGTTTAAAGTCCAGCAGTTTGTAGCACATGGGTAAACGATGTAGCTGTTCCACACCGAAACAGAGCTGATTACAGACTGTTTTACCACTGCTTTATCCTGGTCAGGGTCACAGTGGGTCTGATTCATTGGGCGTAGGGCAGGAAACAGCCCGTACAGGTCACCAGTCCAGGCCAGGGCAAACCAACACACAACCACACACAACCACTAACACTTGGGGCAGTTTTAACTAGCTCCAGTTGACCTGACTGCATGTCATGGACTTGTGGGAGGAAAACTGGAGCTTCTGGCGGAAACCAACGCAGACACAGTAAGAACATGCAAACTCAGCACTAAATGGACCCTTGCCGTTCAGCTGGGGAACCGAACCCAGGTCCTTCTTGCTGTGAGACAACAGTGCTACCCACTGCACCACCGTGCCACCCTAGACTTCTCTGTGTATTTACATGTGAGCACAGCTCTGATTTTTTCATTTGTGTTCATCAGGTTCTGCTGATGTGGTCGCCTGTTCTGTTCATGGCATCAGACACCCAGTAACTGCAGCGCTGCACATCATCATGGGTATGAAGCTTCACTCATGTTTACATCATTACTTAATAACACAAAAGCACTTTATTGCACAATAGCCCAAAAACAATTGCAACATAGTGTGGCTAGTAATAAAAACGCCATTTAAATAATAAAGACGCTGTTTATTCCAGAAACATTGGGCATATGGCAGAATTACACCAGACACAATTAGTACAGGTGGGCATGCATTACGACATCACATATAAGGGCAGTTTAAGCTAGAGAATAAAATAACCTGAATAAAATTCATACATCTGTTTATCAACCTGCCTGTTTACCTTTTTGTCATGAGTACGTTGTGATGGGTTCAAATATTTTTTTGTAAACACTTGCACATGAGAAAAGTGACCTGGACCCAGACAGAACATGCCAAACTCCTCAAATAGAGTTACTTTGATCTCCAGTAGTGTGTTTCTTAATCATGGTTTCCCCATCTGTCTCTCTGTTGTATCAGATCGTGAGACCCTCTGTGATGTGCTGTTTAATTAGAGCAAGCAGCCTGTTGTTTCAGGGCTAATTTAAGTGTGTGTGTGTGTGTGAAGCACTTTAGTAATAGCAATGGTGTTAAACAGGTCTCATGAAAGATGAGTGTAACCCATGAGGGGACAGGGAAGTGCCAGTCTGCCAGTCCCACATTAAATGGTCTCCTACATTTTGATCTTCAAGACCAAGGACTTAGGTTAGTGTGTGTGTGTGTGTGTGTGTGTGTGTGTTTGTGTTTGACATTATCATGAATACGTCTGGTCCATTGTGCTGTCTGTACAATTCCTCTTGGGCTTAGTCTAACAGACAAGCAGATTTGGCTTGTGTCAGGGGATTACACACACACACACACACACACACACCAATCAAGTCTTTGGTCTTGAAGATCGAGACGTGGGAGACAGTTTAACGTGGGGCTGGCACAGCTCTGTCCTCTCATGGGTTACACTCATTTCATGAGACGTGTTTAAGCAGGCAGCGCAAAAAATCTAGGAATCTTGGATGCTCAGTAGTCACAGCAGCAGCGTAAGAATTGAAATTGGAATGGGTATTGGTTATGACTAAATATAGAAAGTCATACTTAAACAAAAAGGGCCTTTCCCAGATGGTTGCCACAAAGTTGAAAGCGTATAATTGATTTGTACACCTGTTAGCAATGAGTGTGGCTAAAAAACATACCCAATAATTAGTAGAGGTGTCCACATACTTTTGGTCATGTAGTATGTGTATATAAAACGCATCATAAGGAAAATAGAAATTGGATTAGTCAGGTAGTCTTTTCAAAGCTGGTCTCGTTGCTCTGTTAGTGGTGCTGTGTTTAGTGTAGAAAATGAAGAAGAAGATACCTGATTGGTTGTTCGTTGGTAAAAAGCTCTCCAGGTTTTTTTTGTGAACCTCCTTGGCTGTGTGATGAGATGATTAACCTGATACTGACCCTCTGATGGCTGGAAAGTACATCCCGTCATTAACTCCTCAGGCTGAAGATGTGGTCCATATGGTGGTGGAACTCATCTCGTTTGGAGCTTGGATATGATAAAGAGTGGGTGCTACATGTTCCTTTGTTAATGCTAATTGAGATTGGCACAGGCGCATGAATCCTTCTCCAGACCTGGATTTCAGGACGAGCGGTTCTCATCACGTCTGGAGGATTCACACCGGCTGCCACAAAATCCGCCTCACTTTACAGGTCACCCTACTCAAAACACCTCAGAACCTGTTGACATCAAATAATTTAGGGGTCGTCACAGCCTGATTTGGCACAGATTTTGCACCAAATGCTCTTCCTGAAAAACCATCCTTGTTTTATCCGGGCATGTGACCTGCACAGAGAGCACATTGACAGGAGCACCTTTCATTAGCTGGGCTGTTTCAACCATACCCCCATAGTCACTCATGTCTGTGTAATTATACTGATGAACTTGGAACCTGAAGTTGCTTAGAAATGGTTCAAGGAGGGCACCCACGTAGTGCAGCAGGATAGCTGACAGATGATAGATAGATAGATACTTTATTGATCCCGAAGGAAATTAAAGATCACGTGGATGTCTGGGTACGTGTGCGTTGCTTACCTGGGGAACACATGGCACCAGGATGCACTATGGGAAGAAGGCAAGCCGGCGGAGGCAGTGTAATCCTTTGGGCAACATTCTGCTGGGAAACCTTGGGTCCTGCCATCCATGTGGATGTTACTTTGACACGTACCACCTACCTAAGCATTGTTGCAGACCATGTACACCCTCTTATGGAGGCAGTATTCCCTGATGGCTGTGATAATCTACTAGCACACCAGCGCCGAGATTCTGAGCTCCCGGGTTCGAACCTCGGCTCTGCTACCGGACGACTGGTTGCCCTCTAGCAGGCACAATTGGCTAATGCCTCCAGCAGACAAAGTGGGAAGGACTGGACTAAGGGGTGGTATTATCAGCGCTGTGTAAGGACCTTGGTTGCCAAGGGAGCCTGTACAGAAAGTGGTGGAGCGCAGAGGTAGGGGCGTGGCTCTCCGTATGTGAAGCTGACCTCACGTGCAAATCTACAGAAGTATGGGTGAATAAGAAGGGATTGGTGGATTTGCGCACATGTCGGAGGAAGTGTGTTTCAGGCGAATATACACCCTTCTTTGACACCGCCAGTGTCCCCAGCAGCAGACTGGCTATGCTAAATTTGGAGAAAATGTGGGTAAAGTGCTTTTAAAAAATAATGGTGCAAGATACCATTTCTGACTTGAAAGTATTTATGATTTAGCTTCTGAGATCTGTCCAGAGCTTTTTAGATCTATTATTTTGATGCTTCAGCTTCAGTGGAGCAGTGGTAAAGTACGCCAGCCCTAGTCGGGCTTTGCATGGACACGTTTGAAGGCAGAATGGCTGAAACAACCCTGCCACTGGGAGTGTGAGCTCAGTGCAGGTCCTAGGCCTGGATAGAAATAGGAGGGTTGTGAAAGGATGGGCATCTGAGCCAAGTCTGGTAGGCAGACCAGATCTGCTGTGGCAACCCCCAGCCAAAAGAGAAAAAAAATTATGCTGCAGTGAAATATTTGCCACATAAATGATGCGCAAAACAAAAGTGGTGGAGAGTGAAATTGAGTTCTTACGTTCCATGTTCAGGTTGAAGATTTTAATGCCTGGATTGTTTTAAAAAGTCTTTTAAAGAGCGCAAAACAAAACCTTGCACAACACCTGACATGGAGGAAGGGGGGGGTATCGCAGTTGCTCATGAAGGGGAGGCGTGATGGAGGGCTTGTTCATTTCTAATTAAGCAATATTTACGCATGTGAATAAGGCCAACTGGCTGGATTTAGAAGAATCTCATGAATAATTCAGAAGCGTGGAGAAAAAAAGAGGGTCAGGCCTAGCCTTGGCCGAAAGGATTGGATCAAGATGCAGCCAATGAAACATCAGATCTGTGCCACACACACACACACACACACACACACACTGGTATGTCCTTTCTCAGCTCAGATATGTCACGTTTGACACTTGATGGATTGATCTGTAGATCACACATGAAACTGGCATGCCTGTCAGCTTTTCCTTGATATCAGTTGCCTTTGTTTTGTTGATGCCATGTTGCTTCAAGCAGATACCGCCAAGGGCATTATTTATAAAAGTATATAGTATATAAAACTATTTTTGACCTGAATGGGAATTTGTGCCCATTCAGTCATAAAAGCATTTGTATGGCTGGGCACTGATGTTGGTCAAAAAAAGCCAAAAAAGTTGATGTTCCAGTTCATTCCAAAGCTGTTCAGTGGGACTGAGGTCAGGGTGAAGCTTTAAACCAAGCTTTTCTTTATGTCTTTATAGACTTTGCTATGTGAACAGTGGCACAGTCATGCTGGAACAGGAATTGGCCTTCTCCAAACTGCTGATGAAGTTAGAAGCATATTATTTCCTTTATATAACTGATTTATTACTGTTAGCAGTTGTTGTGGCTGAAACACATTAATTTAGAAATTAGAAGGGTACATCTGTCCATATAGAGTACTTGCTTGTCATAAATAATGTTGTAAACTAGCATGAAAAGTCTGACTGTAGACTACAAACTGTAAGTATGTTGTTATCTGCGTAACTTGCAGTTTTCAGGAACACTTGCGAGTCTGGCTGTGCAAGTAACAAGTTCCAACTAACAATAGGCTGGATATTAAACTCAAAAATGACCGTAATAAACTGATTTTTTTTCTTCCTGTAGGGATTCAGTTCACTCAGTGGCAAAGATGCTTCTTCTGCTACATGTGTTTATATTTCTGAGAGTCTGTTTTCAGCATTTATGTGTGTGCTATTTGTGTGTGTAGGACACAGGCAGCAGGTGGACATGTGCAGTGTGAGTTCGATGGGTGCGCTGCAGAGGTTCGGGTTCTGTACCATGGTGGGCTTTGGTGGGCGAGTTCTGGCTGCAGCAGAGAAGCTCCACTGGGTTCCACCGTCCCAGAGAAATGAAGTCGCCTTCATCACTGCACTCACGCAGCTCAGGTACACTCAGCAGTTCTGTTTCTCTCACGGTCCTCTGTGTCTGGGTTTGTTCGTTATGGAGCAGAAGTTCTTTTATGTTTCAGTGTGAAGGGTGACAGTTTGGTCATTTATGTAAGTATATGGCTAAAAGTATTTGGACACCTGACCATGAACTTGTTGGACATCCCATTTGAAAAACAAATGGTATCAGCAGAGGAGAATATCAGAATGTTTTTTATTTTAATTATCATTTACTCAGTACCATGTACTGGCCAACAGCACTCTTGTATCTAGTCTCGTCCCCCTCAATTCTTTTAGATTAGAAATGGATCTTGTATTTATTATACTGTTTTTTTATCTACACTGTGTATACTGTATTGTTTTGCACTTGTGTTCTATGTCGCACCCTGGTCCTGGTGAAACATTGTGTAGTTTCAGTATGTACGTGTATATAGCTGAAATGACAATAAAGCCTCTTAAATTCTTGAGTTGGAAGTAGTGCATGACCAGTTGTGCAAAAAAAAATGCCACCATGACACAACCCATCTCATCACTATTTTATTTCTAACTTGTTTTCATCGGCCCTTCTTCTTAACTATCTTTTTTTTTATCTGCACTCCTCTCTCTCTTTTTCTCTGATGATGACCATGAAGGCTTGAAGATTGCGAGATCTCATTTGTAGCCGGCAGCTCTGGCGCATCAGATCAGACCCAGTGAGTTTAAGTTCTCTTCTCAGCTTGCTCTACTTTTCAGTATCACTAAAACCTCATTTTAAGCAACGCACTCGCACTGTTAGATTAGCAATTAGCAATTTGCCTGATGTTAAAAAGCAGAAACATCTAAAGGTCAAACTGAGGATACACACCAGATACACACACGCCACAAGCATGCACTAAACTTGATATTTCTGTTTTGAACAGGAGTCATTCGGTGGAGGATCTGAACGGCATTGGTGAGTGTCACATCTGTTATGGCTACAGTTTGCTTTTAAAGTGTCTCTGAGACAGACATTTCAGTGTTCATTAGAACAGCAAGAAGTTCTTAGCTGTCCGTCAAATCAGAAGGGCAGGTAGTGGGTATTAACCATAGAGCTGTGATCTGTGAAAACACACCTTTTTTTGAAGTAAAAAAAAATCCTTATTGTACACTATATGACCATAAGTATGTGGACACCCTTTCTAATTATTGAGCTAAGGTGTTTTAGCCACACTTGTTACTATCAGGTGTATAAAATCAATTATATGAAACAAATAAATTCATTTTCATCAGTCCAAGTCAGGGTGGCAGTGGGTCCGGTTCCACTGGGAAACATTGTGGACACTGTGGGCGCAAGGCAGGAATATCCTGGACAGGGCACCAATCAATCAATCACAGGGCTTCAACATCCCCCAGAAAAACGCACATACACAAAGACATCATGTATGTTGCTGCTAATTACATGACAACATATATACTTCTTTTTATATGATAAATTTATTATACCTTTTAGCAATTATTGTGTCTGACTTACATTAATTTAATAATGTTGACAATTGTAGCCTAGCAGGTAGGGTACAGGACTAGTAATCAAAAGGTCACTGTTTCAAGCCCCACCACTGTTAGGCTGCCACTATTGGGCCCTTGAACCAGGCCCTTAACCTTCAATTGCTTAGATAGTATACTGTCACAGTATTGTAAGTCGCTTTGGATAAAAGTGTCTGCTAAATGCTGAAAATCTAAAGTAATGTGTATATATGGGCAGGTGCAGCGGTCTGTTACAATAGCCCACCACCATAATTAGCTTCTTCTTCATTTCTTTCACTGCTGTAAGTAACAGAACATCGGCTGAACGTTGGCGGATGCATGAGAATGCTGTGGTGCGTTCCATCAAAAGTTCAAACCTTTTAATTAATGACCATTTGTTGGAGTGTTTGATGGTCTGATCCATCAAAGCATCGCTCTCATTAAAATCAATAGCTTCAGTGCATTTATGATGAATACTAAGAACGTCCATGTGAACACAAACTTGGTAAGAATGATCATGCTTCTCTATGATTGGCTGATACATGTTCACACTTTTATCTCATGTGATTATGTTTGTGTTGTTTCATTCCTGTCTCCAGGAGAGGATGTTGAGTGGCAGGTCTGCACTGGATCTTTTCTCAGCGTGGGCATCATGTCCATCCCATGTTTGTGCTCCGTGGCTCTCAGAGGCCTCGCTCCCTTCACCAGGTTCTTCCACACTATTTCTTTATGAATGTGCATGAGTGCATAACCATGATTAAACAGTAAAGTACATTTCTCAAACTGTTCTCACGAGCAAAGACATTTAAACCTCTTTTGTTGAAGTTTCTGTTCCAGCTGCAGGGTAAAGTTTCCCAATTTAACCTTCCTTTATTTAGACATGGTCAGTTGTGTCTGTAGAGCGCCCAACCAGGCTGATGACACAATGGACACCTAACCCCAGGTCTCAGTATTGCGGTGGTGGGTTTGCAGGCCACCAAGCGCCCCTGTCTTATTGAGTGCTAATTTTCAATGGAAAATTTTTCGTGATGTTGGATGGAAAATAAAAGAACCATTTACATAAAGAGGGTGAATCAGGAGTGACTGGGTCAGTGGATTTGTATCTCAGTAAGCTTGCTGGCTCCATGTTCTCGACACCTGTATGTGTGTATGTGTGTGCATTACAGAGCTGAATCCAACACAACCTGGTAAAACCCAGTAATCCCTTTCAGATCTGAGTCTGGACCCGGTGTTAGCATCAGACAGCTCAGGCTAAAGAAAGCTAAGTGGGCTAATCAGTCTATAAAAGGACTGATTAAAGGAAGTGATGTAGCAGGATTAGCACTCGAGCAGATGTCCACAGGCTCGTATTTAAGGAACTAAAAGAAGACTTGATGTCGACCAGCCTACATATGGAGGCATGAGTGTAGGCTTAAAGCAAAGCTTCCTGATGGACAGATAGTCACGTGTGTTTATTCTTACAGCTCACTTACTGTTAGTGTGAATGGTTTAGTATGAAGAATAAGCTCTGTGATATGAAGAAAAGAGTTTATGGGTTTTATAGAGGTCCATGATTTCTGTTCCCCCACATATCTGTATTAAAATCATATTCAAATGGAGCTTTGGTAAACGCTAACCTGTTTTTCTCTTTTAGGCTAAACAATAACCGCATGGCGCTCATTATGGTAGCAAACACTTCCCGGTCAGAGTTCGTCAAGCACCTGAAACGCTACAGCAGCTCTAAAAACCCGGTGAGTTTATTTACATGTAACACAACAGACAACAGTACAGTCCACTCAACTTACATTTGGTTCACAATAATGACGTCAGCAATCTTCAAATAAGCTTAAGCAGAATTAGTATGTTGTCAAATCTAATTAGCCACTAATGGTGAGATTAGTGTAAAACTCTTTTCAGGCTAAGAAGTGATTAGCCCGTTTCAGACTGGACCCTAAGATAATTCTGATCAGTGCAGACAGACAGACAGACAGACAGACAGACAGACAGACATAGATTCAGGTTCAGGTCAGAATCACATTAAAAGGTGTAATTACAATATGATATAAACAAAATAGTTAATACTAACATGTAAGCTATGGAGCGTGACTCCATCATTGCTAATTTTTACAGCATAAATAGAAGGGAAAAATAAGAGGTTCCACAGCCACTCTCTCAGGACATCACTCAGAGTGGTCATATGTGAGCGGCAGGAGAACAGCAACCCAACATACCTGATCACTGCAGATCTGAATGACCATGAACCCTCAAGCTCTGAGCATTTGTCCAAGTCCTCGTACTGGAGGACTGAAAACCAGCACAGCCAGATGATTTAACATATTCCATCAATCAACAGCAGGTGGAACTACAAAACCACCAGACTGCCCAGACCCCAGACCTTCAGGACCAGGAGCCACACATTCCTGATTTACAAAGACTAATCAAAAACCTGAGTAAATAAGCATGTTTTTAATCTGGACTTAGTGTGGAGTTTGCATGTTCTCCCTGTGTCAACCTGGCTGTTCTTCCAGGTGCTTTGGTTTCTTCCCACAAGTCCAAAGTGTGAATGTGTGCATGTAAATATATGTGTGTGTGTTTGCCCTGTGATGGACTGGTGGACCTGTAGAGAGTGTTTCCTACCTTTCACCCAGTGAAGCAGACCCACCACGATCCTGACCAGAGAACAGCGGTGGTACAATAGACAATGAATTAATTAATGAATAAATTAATGATGGCAGCAGAAACACTTGTTTAAATGATCAGGTTTGGAGAAGAAGAATTCAGAGTATTACATATCACAGCCCAGAAGAACAAACGAGTGTTGATAAAGCTCTGGTGTAGATCATTAAGAAGATACAGACTGAATTCTAGAGTGGGTTTTAATGTTTGGTATTATTTTCTCACTCCTCCTTCTGTTCATTACTGCCTCCTAGTGAAGATAAAACTTACTGCAGCTCAACTGTACACAGTGCACATGAATCTACACAATGCTTCGAAATAAATTAATAAATAAATCATTTTGCTATCTGTTTATCCACACCAAAGAACAGCATATCATATCATTTGCTGATATGTTTTTATTAATAAAATTTTCTGCATTCTCACAGACTTACACTATGTGACCAAAACATGAGCTTGTTGCACATCCCATTAAAAAACAACAACAAATGGTATTAAAACAGACTTACCTCTATGTGATCTTTTTAACTATAACAACAGCCATTTTTTCAGAAGGTTTCTCACAAGCCTTGGAAGTATGTCTGTGGGAATTTGTGCCCATTCAGTCATAAGAGAATTTCTATGGCTTGGTACTGATGAAGGTCAATAAAGCCTCAATCAATGTTGCAGTCCTGTTAAGTTGAGCTGAGGTCAGGGCTCTGTGCAGGACGCTGGGGTTTCTTTAAACCGAGCTTTTCTATTAATATTTGAGTTTATAGTGCTCTTTGTGCACAGAAACGGGCCTTCCCTAAACTGGCTGCAAAATTGGAAGCGTATGATTTTCTTTATATAATTTATTATACCTGTTAGCTATTGTTATGACTGAAAATAGCAGAATGGGATGAAAGCATAGTTTGTTTCAGACCTCAGTTAGTGTATGTACATGTAGAAGTAACTATATAAATTGTGTTTTTGTTCTGTGTCTGGTGCTGTAGTTCAGTTTCTCGTTTGTGGACGTGCAGTCGGTGAGAGAAGTGAAGTTACGTCCACACTCTTGCACTGACAAGGAGAGCATGGATTCTGATTCCAGACACACTTCTGTTATCCCCTCTGAGGCGACTCTCACCTGGAACATTGACGGAGAACTGCTGGAAATCCAGGGGGAAGTGCTCATCAGGTACACACACACACACACACACGATGTAAATGTATGTTTCCAGTTGAACGCCACTACTGCTGAGATCTTGGGTTCAAAACCCCAGCTGTGCTATCAGCTGATCAGGTGTCTGCACAGACATGATTGGCTATGTCATAGAGGATATAAAGTGGGGTGACATACAAACAGTGTCGGTGGCAACCAAAATGATATCACCTGGCACCACAGCGGCAGGAACTTGACAGAGCTTAAAGTTAGCAATAACAAATCCCACCCACTTAGAGGGATATGATTGGTCAGTTTTACTGTAATTAAAAATTGGTCTGCTAGGCCCACTGTACATTTATAACCGGACAATCAATTACCAACTTCTTTTTAGCAACAGCAGAGGCAGAAAAATCTGATAGGGAGACAAAAGGGCTTCTTTATCACTTCACATTCCAACCCAAATAGAATTTATTTTGCTTAGATTTGTATTTGTTTAAATGTTGATTAGTAGATGAAATAAAATGAGAACAGGTCACTTGTTATTCAGTGTCACTTGTTAAAAATTTTATGTGTCTAGTGTTTGGGTCTTGAGGCTTCTTAAATGGTCGTTTGTTATTCCTCTAAAAGTAGCCATCTTATGGAAGTAAATCTGTCTCATCAGATTTTGAAATTTAAAAGCCTTTGAATTTTGATTACTGAACTTTAAGCCTTTGAATTTTGATTACTGAACTTTTTTTGCCTTAGAATTCAACCCACACATTTTACAATAACTCATTTTCACTTTCATTTTTCGATGTTAACAAATTCAAAATCAAAAATTCAAGTTTATAAAATTCAAATAATATATTCAGGTTGCTCAAATTCGATAGGTCAAATTCAGATCACAAAATTCAGATTAAAAAATTCAGACTAAACATCCGGGACACGCAGGATGAGCAATCGATTCCAGAGCCGTAGAGAGAACAGATGCAATTATATGTTATTTTCTATATATAATATTAATATATTATAATATATTATATAATTTGTCTTATTTTTAATATTCTGATTATTATTATTATTTTTATACTTCAAGTTCAAGTTCAAGTTCACTTTATTTATATAGCACATTTAAAAACACAGGGTGTTAACCAAAGTGCTTTACATAGTTCATAATGTATACATCCTGCTCATACATCTCCACTTCTAAAATGTGTCCAATACAAACCAAAAAGCTTTACATTACACAAATCATCACAATCCTACCGCAACTCTAACTGTTTTCAAAGGCAAGAGAATAAAAATATGTTTTAAGCTTAGATTTAAAAGCAGTTAAAGACGATGTTTGTCTCAATTCCAGGGGTAAACTGTTCCAAAGTCTTGGTGCTGCAACTGAAAATGCACGATCTCCTTTTTGTTTTAACCGGACTCGAGGGACTGTCAAAAATGACTGGGAAGAAGACCTTAATGATCTTGGGGCAGTATATGGTACAAGCATATCTGAAATATAAAAGGGAGCCATCCCATTTAAAGCTTTAAATACTTGCTGCAATTATCTTAATAAAATACTTTCTGCTGCACAATCTGAAGTTAATCTGTAGAATAAATGTATTATTTTATCTATGAGGATGTGAAAGGAGAAGAAAACGGGAAATAAATGGTATCGTAGTGTTTTGGGGGCAATTCTGGCCCAGCTGCGCCGGAAGTGGGCCACAATTACAAGGCTAGCTGGGATGGGACAAGCAGCAGTGAATGAAATATTAAACGCTAAATAATAAACATTTGTACAATTTCTGGGTATTTTCAAGTACCTTTACATTTACTGCATCTGCTTTAATGTCAGTTTGGTATATGAAGTGGAAGATTGATGTATAATGACGTGTTATTAGGTCGTTCTTGTTAACACAGTACATTATATTAGCATACATTACATAATGCCATATCATTAAGTAGTACAGACAAGATACAGTACAGAGATTTTATTTTATTTTTTATTTTTTTTACATAAACTATAATCTCCCTTCACTTTCCTGAGGATTCATAATAATAATAATCATTTTGGTTAAACACTGAGCCATGTGGCTGGATTCATAAGGTTTGCCTGCACTGAATGAACAGATTCATAAACACACTACCGTACCTTTAACATTATAGTGCAGGTACATGAAAAAGCATGAATTCATCTCTTATTTCATGAGTGATTAATTCCTACATGTAATACATTAATGAATTCATTATGAATATGCACAAGTTCATTTTGTCTAATGTAAGTGGTGGACAAAGTACACAAACCATGTAGGTCAGTTAAAGTAGAGATAGCCAAGGTAAAATATTACTCCAGTAAAAGTAGTAGTAAAAGTAAAATACTCTTTACCTCCACTTCACTGAGTAAAAGTACTAAAGTATTTACCTTCAAATGTACTTAAGTATGAAAGTAAAAGTATAATGATTTATTATGGCTCTAATGTTTTATGATCATTTCTGTAACAAGACTCTTGATTAATCAACTCATTTAAGGTGAAAAGACTCTAGTGTCATTAATTTAGTTTAACTGACTAAGCTAAATTCAGTTATACCTATTAATTAAGATAAACATGTAACATTTAGTGCTGAGCAAATGCTAAACAATAACAGGATTAAGTATATTAATGACATCAAATTCATTATTTTTTTAAAACAAAGCAACATACAGCTGAAAAAGCTGCTCAGTAGTGGAAATGAACAGAGCTCCACCCGGAGCTGTGCAGAGAAATACACAGCGGCTCTCTATGGGAGTGTCGCTGCTCTGTTCTCTCTACGGCTCTGGAATCGATTGCTCATCCTGCGTGTCCCGGATGTTTAGTCTGAATTTTTTAATCTGAATTTTGTGATCTGAATTTGACCTATCGAATTTGAGCAACCTGAATATATTATTTGAATTTTATAAACTTGAATTTTTGATTTTGAATTTGTTAACATCGAAAAATGAAAGTGAAAATGAGTTATTGTAAAATGTGTGGGTTGAATTCTAAGGCAAAAAAAGTTCAGTAATCAAAATTCAAAGGCTTAAAGTTCAGTAATCAAAATTCAAAGGCTTTTAAATTTCAAAATCTGATGAGACAGATTTACTTCCATACATCTATCTTGTATCCATTGAGGCCTTAATTACATAGATTGTATACAACTGTAAGTTACTTTGATAAAAGTGTCTGCTAAATGCCTAAAAGTGGTAAAAGTGTGTGTGTGTGTGTTTGTGTGTGTGTGTGTGTGTGTGTGTGTGTGTGTTACAGAGTTCATGATGGACTTCTCACCGTATTTGGAATAGACGTACAGGAAGCCGAGGAGCCGCCCGTCAACTGCAGCTGCATTTAAACACAGGAATTGGACACTATATTGGGTAGTAATTTTGTAGGTCCAGTCAGAATCCGAGCGTCCTCTGTGCTTCCCCTCAGATTCAGTCGCGTACACTTTATAGACAAATATTAGTGAACGCCTGGTCATTAGTTTGCTTGCCATTCCAGAACCATAAGCATAACCATATGAAGTTGTGCTTCCTGTAACGTTCATAACAGCCTCAAATCCTTTGAAAAGGCTATTCAAAAGATTTTGGAATTCGTCTGTGGGAATTTATGTCAATTAAGTAAAAAGAAAGTCTGGGTCACATTTCACCTTACTCGACATTGAAGTGCTGTGGAGGTCACTGGAGTTCTTCCCACCAAAGTCATCATGCATCTAAGCATAACGTAGGGGTTTTCACATATTTTTGGCCATGTAGTGTATTACAGAGTTAAAAACAAATAATTTTGTAACTAAATGAGTAATTTTTGTTTTATTTTTTTCTGTTTTAAATTTTGTATTTATATTTATAAGCATATGTTAAAGGAAAGCTGTTCTGGTGTAACTTAGTAGCTAATGATATACTACATCATAGCTTTTGTAGCCAGCCAGTGCAGCTAAATTCATGCACATTCTCAAGAAAATCAATAAAATAGCGAGCAATAAAGAATAAACAATGAGATCCCTTACACAGTTTCTTTAGCTCAGTCTTTCAACTACTTTTAACATTCAGCACAATTCCCCAGGAGTTAAGCTTCAGGTGGAAACGTCGGCTCATGAGTGGTTCATTTTATTTTTATCAGCTGCTTTATTCTGGCAGGGTTGAGGTCACTGACTGCAGGGCAGGAAAACCCTGGACAGGGCATCGATCCATCACAAAGTTTCAGCCATCTTCTTCCTCAGAGTTTCTGGGTAGCGCTGTGACTTTGACCAGGGCTAGAACTAAATAAAAATGCATTACTGAACTGTTAAACTGTGTAATTGCTTGTTTAAATGAAGAAGCAGGCTGATGTGTCACTGTAGTCGAATAGAGTCAGACCAAGCTGATAATTTAATAAAAAACTTA